>NW_008628413.1:0-44067 GCF_000691845.1 Merops nubicus
CCTAAAAGATTCTATGATTCTATGACTCTATGTAGTTTGCTTGTTACTTTTGGATTTGTTGAGGAGCTGTAGTGCTTGTCCATGGGACAGAAGAGAGCTACCCAGCTCTCCTGTGGAGGGTTGTCCTCCATAGCTTCTTCCAAGTGACTGGTTAAGGCCGTAGCAGAAGTGACTTGGTCTCATCGTGTACAAGGTGTCCCTCAGTAGCAGAGAAGTTGCAAATCCTGTGAAGCACCATTTGTAATGCTAAGTGATAATCGTGGTGCTTGTAGATGAATGTACATTTCATAATCAGCTGTAGTCTGCAAAAGGAAAAATGAAAGTATGTAAAGTGTTTTTAAATTATTACTGTTTGGGGATCATAAGACAAAGATTAGTTGTCTAAATCTGTCTCATAAACAAATTAACACAGTGCTGCTTTCTGTTCAAAATATGATTCTTGTCAGAAGGATTAAGCATGTTAAATCCAGCTAGAATATGCTGTGATCGTTTTTTTTAGCAAAGCTGCAATAATCAGACATTTACAACTAATAAATCGGTACTCTAATTCCTCTGCAATAAGGCTTTGAAATATAATCTGTCATTTCAGATTTATAGAACATGACTTTTCATAATTATAATTCTCAAATGCACATTACTAGTTATAATTAAATTCACTTTCAAAAAATCTGAAGCATTTTTGTGGATTATCTGCTCATATTATGTTCTAATGGTAAAATTAACGTATAATCTGTTGAATAAATTTGGTTAGTTCTTGGACAGAAAAATATGCTCCACTCTTGATCAAGTCCTGGAAACTTAGATAAGAAGAACAAAAATGTGTACTGTATATCTTAAGAGGGCTCTAACAAAGCCAGATCAAACTCAATCATAGGCAAAAAGGAGAACTTTCTTTCATAAAAGATAAAATGAAAGGATTTCAACGAATTTAAAATAAATTTAAAAATATTAAATTATAGCTTGATTAGAAAAGGTGTTAAATACTGGCTCTGGTTAGGGTGTAACAATGGATTAAATTATAGACTCATTCAACTGAAGAATGAATCCCTATTCATGAGAACAAGTATATTTATTTGTGGGTGTTGGTTCAGCAAAAGCTGAAGCGTATCACTCGCTCAGCTTAATGTTTCTTATTAATGAGATACCAAAGAACCTGACGTATTTCTTGCCGTTATTATCACAACTGTGCTCTTAGTGCACTAGATCAGAAGCTCAGGCTGTAAGATTTCAGTCTGAAGTCAGTGGGTCAGATCCCTGCTGCCCCATTGTGAGCTGGAGCTGGCGGGATGCTCAGCCTATGGCTGTCCCTTGCAGCATGTCTTCCTCCTGCCACTATGTCATCCTTTAGATTTGGGTGTCTTGAATAACAAGAACAATTTCTTCTGCCAAGGGCTTATGTAAGAAGCATAGAGAAAATTACAGCTTATCTCCTTGGTCTAGTTGAGGCAATTGTTTATGAGCAGGCAGCAGCCACGAGGAGCCCAAATCCATATGATTTGCACAGGAGCTGAGCACTGTTACTATTTCCTGAGACTTGCAAGTCCTTCCCTTCTTGTTTCCCTCATCATGAGACGTTAAATTGCCATCGTATGCCATCCTCTTCCCTGAGGATGGCAAGGTGGAATAAGCTCCCAGGACACATCCAGGGCTTGTACTGCACTCCTATACTCTGAGAGAAGCAGACCGTAATTTATACGACTCATTTTAATGAGCACAATCCAGCCAGCATCTTACTCAAGCACATATAGGTCTCAAATTACACCAGAACATACAAAGCTGTGTGGGTGAACTTTGATGTACAGATCATCTTCCCCTTGGGGCAGCTTGTGGGATGGTCCAAAGTCAATAGGAAACTGAAGACTTAGAGATGAAATGTGCAGTGAAGAACAGGTCATTCCCATGGGAAGAGCTGCTGTTGGGCTGGAGAAGGCAGTGTTTGTATTTCACCGCCTTCCCTCTGCTAGGTCTTTAAGCCATTTAGCAACTCCCCTTTAACTTTCTATTTCCTCAAGCAAATAGCTGCATTTCACTTCTGTGTAAAATTGCACTCTCTAGCCTGATTGAGCCTCCCCAACTGAAGGTAGTAGAGTAACTGGGCAAGCAAGGCTTGAGTAGTATTGAATCCACATGGGAACTGGAAATCTAAGAGAAATAATTAAAAAAAAAAAAAAAAAGTAACCAGTCCAAGAGGAAGTGTAGAGCCTTTTTCTTGCAAATAAATGTAGGTATTCTTTGGTATAAAGACAGCTGGATTTGAACAGGCAGTAGAAGCTGACTGTCTTAGGGCTGTATGCTTTATGGACTTGTTGCACTTACAAGAGTGAGGAGGCTGAAACAGGATTGAGAGTGGTGGGTATTAAGAGGGTTAGAGAGAACCTGATGCTGCTCTGACCCATTCATTCTTAAATATGGCCTGTAATGCTGAACAATTTCCCTACCTACAGCAAGTGTCAGTAGTTTTCTTATTTTGACACAATTGTAGAAACACCCAGCTGCTGGAGGACTGTTCTTGCCTTAAAGAATTTATAATCTCTGCAGCTAATCAGGCAAAATCAGGAAGGTGAGACCAGGGCCCAGAAAAGTGAAGTGACATGGCAAATGAGCTGTTATGCTGAACTTATAACCAAGGAGTCCCCTCATCCAACTTTGTGTACTGAACCATCCAGCCCTTCTCACATGCTACTCTTTCCTTCAAGTCTGAGAGGGAATAGGCAGCAGTCAAGGGCAGTAAATAAATAATTCAGGGGCAATATGTAATGATTGGTGGAGCATCCCCAAGTAATGTGTGCTGGCCTGTAAGCAAAATTATGTGGCTGAAAATCAAGGTCATTTAGGGATAGCTTGCTCATGTCTTGACTATACAGTCTTTACTTTGTATTCTAATGACTTTCATTAATAACCCTTATGGGCTTTCATGTCATCCTACGCAGTGTTCTGATGCTGGGGAAGCAAGCAGAAGCTCGTGCCTTCCCACCTTGCACATGGCACAGGTGTTAAAATGTTGCAGCGTGGTGGTCAATGAGAGAATTGTAATTTCTTTAATTGTAATTTATTTTATTTGCCCTCTGTTTTTCAAGATTCAGGAAAATGTAGGGTGAGTGATGATCCATGTCCTCTGTTCTATATTTGATTGTGAAATAATATGCAGGTGATCAGATTGTTCTTAATCTTTATAGTTAAGGATATATGGCAAAGAAATATGGTCCTCAGATAAGAGGTTTAAGTAAGATTAGGCTTTATTCCTGGAGTATATTGCGTCAGGTAAATTTGACAGTTGCATCACAAAGATCCCACAGTGTGTCCAGCGTGGGCACTAAGAGTCCTGTGACCTGCTGTCTTCTGAGTAGAGTCATAAACGCCCTGCGTATTTGTTCCTATCAGAAAGGGTGAGGTTGTGTAAACGATGACTGCAGAATCTGCTGTTTAATTTTTTTTTAAATGCACGAGGGTGTGAACAACTGGGAATTGGTGTGTATCAGCAGGGGTTCTGAAGGATACAACTAGAGAATTTATCTAGGTGTCTCTGCTTGCTTACTCCAGCTTGTGCAAATGGGGGAGAGTGTGATAGGTGAACCAACACTTGGCTCTTGCCTTACAAATATACAGTGAGCTTTGAATTAAGTAACATATGCAAAATATAAAGATAAGATCAAATCTGTCCTTATTTATGTCTTGTCTGTGATAGTGCCATATCCCTTTCCCCCTCCTTTGATCACATTCTTCTTGATTTCTTTTCCTCTGGACATGCAATGCATGACAGAATAGTGCTAAATTTGTCCTATGACTTGTGTTTTGGGTAGTTTGGGTTTTCTTTTCCTTCCAAATTCTGAAAGCCTAGTTTGGCTTCTTGAGAAGATATTGAGAGGATCTTTCTCACATGAGAAGCGTGTGGAAATGTTTTCTTAATAGACTGCTTTGTGCTGCTTCATATGTCTTTATAAAAAAATATAAAAACACCGAAGAACTGCATTTTTTTCAGAAAGTACAGAAGAAATAACTCACACATTCTAGGAGCTGGGCAACTGATAAATATTAGCAATATCTGAGGATGGAGGAGGTGCCATATCTGTTGAAGCGTTCTTTTTTTTCCTCAACAACAACAAAAATGTAAGCATTCATACTTCAAAAAATGGTTTGCAGATGTGCCTTCCTCACCCACCACCCCAAATACATTTAGTGACATCTCAAGTATAAGTAAATATTTTTAAATTTGCCAGTCTGCTTAAAGATACATGGTAATGGAATAGAATTTAAATACAAGTGGTTATTTCAAATGACACTTGGAACACTGGACAGCCTCCCTGCTGGCTTGGACAGGATACTATGGCAAAGATTATTTAAACGCATGTCAGTGGTTTTACATATATATTGGAAAATGTTCCATGTGCATGTTCACATGGCTGGAAAGCTTGCCTGAGTAAAGGAGAGACTTTGGATCTTTGGGAGCTAATGTACACAAGCAGCCCCATGACCACGGGCTGTGGCTGCTCTGTGTAAAGCAGGACCTTTCCTGTAAGTTGGGAGAAGCGAAGACTTTTACAGCATCTCTTTCTTTTGTGCTAGTAACACAAACAGTACTAACTGGGACTTGCTCCCGTTGCCCAGGGATTTTCTTATCCAGCTCTGGTTTGCTTGTTTTCTTCTCATTTCTGTTACCTTTGTGATTTGCCTTAAAAAACACAGAATATCATCATTTTAACACTGAAGGGCTGCAAGTAAAGCACATGAAATGAAATGCAATTCCTACCTGCACCACTGCTTGAGCAATTGCCAGTCAGTTGATTTCATTCCAAAAGCAGCCAAGCACTCTCTAGCTTCATGGGATAGCCCCAAATCTCAGTATTTTCCCCACTGTCATCAGCATCTTGCAGGATTCTGTTCCTGGTATCAGGTATTTCTCTGTTTCTGCTGCTGGTACACTGTTTCCTATTTCCTTGCTGAGCACATCACTGCTTCATCTTTTATTACTGTTTTGGGCTTATTAAGATACTGAGCCATTCAGTTACGCAATGTCAATGCTTGTCTTTGAAAGCCTGAGGCTGAGATTGTCAAAACAATCAAAAAGCCCTTGGAAACTCTTTTGCTAAATGTTCCAATGGAAACCAAGACATTCACTGCTCTACAATAGATCACAGCACGTAACACATGAATTATTTTCAGTCAGAAAAATGCGTCACAGTTTCTCTCATGACTACTTACATTGATGCAGTTCTTACCAGAGTTGAGTCCCATTGACTTCAGTAGGACTTCGAGGCTCCAACCTTCATGCATCAGAGACCAGGATACGAATCATCCTTGGGGGCACCATAAAGGTTCAGCTAAAGAAAGAATATACTTATCTGCCTGAAACAGGTCTGACAGATAAAGAAATATTTGTGTTTTTAATCTGGAATTCACAGATATTTTTTCCTGAGCATCACATACACTGCTGGGGAAATTGTCAATTATTTATTTGAGTCCTGGAGAAAAATCAAGGGCACATCAAGGCAATTCATACCTTTTGATGCAGTCTAAAATGTTCAAGTTCCACTCTGGCAAAATGCTCTCAGTTTTTTTTCTGCTTCTCAACTTGACAATGTTTTCCGTATTTTTGCTGGGGAACGAATGCATCTGTTTTCTTAACAAATGGAAGTGTCTGACTTACAGATGCTGCCTTTCAAATCAAAGCCTGCTAAAAATCTGATATGGCCAGAGAACATGTCACATATTTTCCAGTTAGTGGGTGAGAACTTTTTCCACAGCTGTACTGTGTGTCTTGGCAAGCGTTTGTCTGTGCAAATATCCCTTCCCCAGATTTATCAGTGCAAAATTTCTAAACTGCTGTCGAGATACAATGAGAGAAATCGTTGCAACACTCAGGAAGGAGCAATGTAGGGGAAGAGACTAATTTTCTATGTCCCAAAAGTTGTTATTTCTATTTGCTGAAGCTCAGGCATCATGAAGCATAAGTCAGGGAGCAACTCTTACCACAGCCATGGTGTTAGGTGGGGGAGCTCTCTCCCTGAGGGCAGGAACCAGAAGCATATTCTGAAACATGTGCATCTTGCTGGAAACAAATGCTGGTTGTGCTGCATAGAAAGGATGGAACATTATTAATGTGCAAAGAAAATGTGCCTGTCCCTTTCATTTATTCGAGGGTGCAAGGAGGGGGAGGAATTGGTGACCTTAAAATTCAAGACTTTGCACTTTGAGTCAGTGTGGGGCAGTGGGGGAAGGAGGATTAATGGACATTGTTTTCCTTCAGTACTTCTTGCAGTCTCCCCAGCACTACGATAACTTTGGAAAGATCTGAACGTTGACAGTATTTCATACAGCAAAGAAATACTGTAGGGTATTTGTTATGGGGTTCTTTCAAGACAGGATTAGCATCAAACAGTGTGATGCTAATGGCAGGTTCTTACATGTCTGGACTATCCCTGTTTGTTTTGTGATTTGACAAGAAGGCATTTGTGATTAAGAGACTTCAACACGGGTCTCTAATTCACTTGTCTCCAGGTGAACCTTAATTCAGATATGAATAGGCTATAAGCTTACTGCACACAGGCTGTTCCTGAACAATGGTTCGTACAGAGCAGCTGCAATGTTTCCCACTGCGCTGTGGTTAAAGATGCAAGAACAGATCTGCACACTGTTTTTAGTTTAATGGTTAATATTAATAAACATTAAGCAACAACAATTTTGTCTTTGCTAAGCCACTTAATAAGTCAGAAAAGTCTTATTTAAATATAGATGTGTATGTGTTAGCTGCAGGCAAGTTATTTTTATAATTAACTACAAACATTAGAAACCAGTCATGTAAGTGTGTTAATATAGACCAGTCTCCTTAGCTCTAATTTAATTAAACATTTCTAATTGATATGGTATATCCTTTAGTAATAAAATTCTTGACATTAACAAGGAACAAGGAGCTGGCTGGTTTAGAGGAAAACAAGATTTCTCCTTTTTGCATTTGTCAAGTCTTAGTTCCCCTCCTGGTCTTCTGAAAACCAGGGAGGTCCCAGGGAAAGTCTTCCTATAGAATATATGGATGTGTTGTTATTCAAATCACACAAGACAGTGGCCAACTCTGTAAGCTGCCAAAGGCCCTCTCCAAAGCAGACACCAAGATGGCCTTCAAAATCCCATCTCCAGGAGCTGGTAGCCAAGAGGGTTTTCCTGACATCAGTCACATAATTCAGGTATCTAGACCCTTCTCATGTTTCCTTTTGCCTGAACCAAGTACACCTTCCAGCATCCAGTGCCTCACAGCCAAGGTTCCAGCAATAGCTCCCACACTATGAAGGAACACCTGCAATGGTGTCTTTAGGTGAGATGTGTTTCCCCGCCTGCCTGCCCAGTTGTCACTTCTGCTCAGCTGGACAATATGTGGACACTGCTGCATGGAAACAGATGGCAGAAAATCACTAAAACCCCATATATAAGATATAAGACGCAGCTTCCATTTACCTGAGCACATAGTTGATCAGGGAACAGAAGCTAAAGCTGTTAGAGTAGCCACTGGAGGGGCTTTTCTGACAGTCTGCCCACTTCACTAGGAGAGCCAACGGGGTTAGTGAGCTCTATTGAGCCTAATCCAGTGGTTTAGTCAAGTATTTTAAGGTTAAATGATTTGTTGGACAGTTAATATATTTTTAAGTTTTCCATTACTTTTACATTTGACAGGAGTAACTTAGTCAAGATGTAATATCCACGTGCTTTCTGGGAGCTTGTACATCTCTTTGACAATCATCATTTGATTTATCATTAATTTCAGCTCAAATTAGGACTTGGACTTGACTGATGCCACTGACCCATCCTAGAGGTGCAGTTCTTGTTTGTCCTCCCAAACTGGTATAGTGTGGAGGTGACACATACAGTAATGTTAAATGAGATCTTCCAGGATCAGAGAAAATAGTATATCTGTAAGAAATCCATGCTGTGCATAAGGTTGACTGGAGAGCTGAGCATCTCTGCTGTTACAAGTCCAAATCCTTTATTATTTCAACTTAAAAACAAACGAAAGAATAAAAGTAAAAGAGTGGAACTGAGAAGCATCATGTGGACTATGCCCACCGAAGAGAATGCAATATACCAAGTTCAATACCTTCACCTTCTATATAACCCACCAGTAGGTAAGAATATTTGGCACTCTGCAGGAAGCGCTCGCTCAGCACCATATGAGATAGGGCCCTGTAACTGTTTAAATTTCCCAGTTCTGTTTGCAAGCTACCTCCTTTCCAGTCACTTCTTTTTTTTTTTTTTTTTTTTTTTAAAGAATCGTTAAATGGAGTCAGTTTTATGTGAGTGAGTAAGTCCTAAAAATATTCTAGGAACAGCAGACTAGTGCATAAAATGTGTTGCCTGCCTCCTCCCCCAGTTTCTTTCAAATAACTAGAGGTCATAACCCCCCAAATCTGGCTGTTGGCTGTTAGCTAGTAGAAACCAGCTGAAACCCTGGTAAGACAAATCTGCACAGCTGTATCGTATGTCTACTGTTGTCAATATATCTGCAAAACCTGCCAAGTGCTTGTCACTTAGCATCAAGTGGATTTAGAGGGGGGCAAAGCAGAAAGAAATGGATTGCGATGGAATCTGAAGGCACGTTGATCTGGGAAAGTTTTCTTGTCTTCTTTTCAATTCTCTGCTTCTCCAGCCTGCTAAAAAAGATAGGCACCATCTGTATCTAGCCACAAAGTGCAGATTTCCAACTCAGTGCTAGGTTTTGTTTTCTGTATTATCCTGGTACGAAGAAGGTAATTGCCAATCCTGTCTAACGAGTCTGTGGCAATGCCCAGGTTGATAAACCTGTAGCATCTGTAGGTGCTACAAGATGGCAGAACAGAGGCTCTGATCCTTCAGTGTATTTTTTTTAGGCTGGATTATGCACTGCCACTGACTTCAGAGTGCTCTGCACACTGTCTCAAAGCAGAATCAGCCTTGGCCCAGCCTTGCTTCTCTGGGATACCCTCCTGCTCTGAGTCTACCATCTGGGCTTGCTCCCGGTGTCGTGCTTTTCAGCAAGATTTTCATCATGCTAACAACAGGCAAATTCCATTCCAAAGACCACGCTTTCTTTCCTCAAGGGGATGCAGATTTTAGAGAAATATTCTAGCATTCTGTGGAAGTGGGGAAGGTGAATTTATCTTTGAAAATATTTCCTTTGGTACAAGAGAAGAGCTTATTTACTTGTTCCATTGTCATCCTTCCAACATTACAAAAAAACAAGAGTGAGATGTTCTCCGTACAACTGAATTTGTTTTAAGTTTTGGAAAAAAATTGTGATTTATCTTTTGTTGGTTTTTGTTTTTCTAAGGCAATTTTAAATTAATTGACAGAAAAGAAAAAGCAAGTGGATAATGTTTTCTCAGCCAGCCATAGTTTTTATTTCCATTCATGGTGGGTTTGATGCCTGATGGAAAGGCAGGATGAGAACTTCAGAGAGACAGCCTGCCTCCCAGGTCAATGTCTCCCATGCCTAGTAAAAGCTGTCCACTACGTGTCACTGACAATCAGTTTCTTACCTGGCTACAGTCTCTGATTAGAGAAAAAGAATCACAAAAGTTCTTGCTCCTTTTTTTTTTTTTTTTTTTTTTTAATATACTGAAAGAAACTCAAATACTTGAAGGAGGGAACCCAAAGTATTGTTTCCCGTCTTCAGATGAGGACCTACTTTTCCAGTCTTGGCTTAACCTGCCAGCGACTCCTGCGGGGAATTGTGCTAGAGAGAAAGGATACAGATCATGCTCAGATTACACCTAATTATTAAAAATGGCTTACTTATGTTTATTTTTAATTGCTCCAAACCTCAGTAGTATAATGAAGCTATTAAGAAATAACTCTCTGAAAGAGTTAACAAAAAAAAAAAAATCAGATAAGGTCCCAATGCACTTTTGCATTTTATTGACATTTTAATTAAGACTGTAGTATACTTCAGGGATCTCAGCACTTAAATAGAAACCATTTTAATATGCTACACTGGCAAAGAGTAATGGATGAATACAGACCCATATTCCCATATGTTTTATGGTACTTAGTGATTCTTTTGTACAATGCATTATGATGTTAAGACATTTTATGAGTTTCTATTGGCTAAGATGAGCCATATCAAATTATAATTTTGCTCAGTGGATTTTACTGTAAGCAGATTAAATAGGGCACATTCTGTATTTATTGTACAGTTAGATCTGCCTGTTTTTGTTTTTCCTATTATAGTCTTCATTTACTTTTCCCCTTAAAGTGAATATAACAAGCATTATATGAAGAAATCACTTGGCTCCATTTACAGTGGGCTGGGGCAGTTGTTTGCTGGATTTTCTTTTTTTTTAATGAAAGTTGTTGGAGCTGAAAGGATGTTGTTCCCCTGATGATATTGATCTGAGTGAATTTTTAGCCATTTAACTGCACCACTCATATAGCTGTGAATATTTTTCTTTTAAAATAGACAAGTTGGCATCTAGTATTAATATCTGGGGACTCCAGCAATCCAGGAGAAAGGAGATTATTTGTTCCGCTTTGGACCCAGGAACAGGACCATGTGTGAAAGGGCTGACAAGTGTAGTTTAACGACGCTTACTAATGCTGGAGTTTTGAAGACTTTGAGTAACGCCAAGTTGTAAACTTGCTCATGAGCAACATGAGAAAGTGTAAATACCACTCCGGGACTAAATTAAGGCAGCTCAAATGTGCAGCTTAGTGCAGCATCCACTGGAGTCCCTGTGGTTGGAAGGAGGGAAGTACTAGGGCACTGGTGTCAGGTTGATTGCCCTCTCCACTACTGTCTCATGGAGTGGCTTGGGTGAGCACCACAGGCAGACTAAATGTTGATACTCACTTTTAGTATTACTAGTAATTTTGGATTCATCTCTCATGAGTGTTTCAGTATAGTAGGCCAAGTCAAAACCAGAAGGTTCCAGACTTGAAAGCTCATTCTCATGAGAATTCTGGTACAAGCAGTCCTCCATATATCAATAGCCATCTCAAAACAAGTGAGAGCAGATGAGTGTAATGGCAGAGGGACATTCCAGTTGGTCAAAAATTCTAGTTCAGCAAAGCCTAGACTTTTGGGGAAAGGTGTTAGTGTTGATGAGGGTTTTGGAGTGAAAACGCCTTCAGCATTCCATTTCTTTCGCACTAACAAGATGTTAATGCTGAAATCTTAGTTTAGGCAAAAAAAGATTAGGAGAAGAAAATATGTCGATGTTTGAACATAATTCTTATGGCATAAATGAAATGTTGCAGTTCTACGTGGACTCTGAAATTATCTATCCATTCAGCTTCTCAAAATTTTAACTTTTGCTGATCTAGCCTCAAATGAAGCAGGGAAAAATGGAGACCTCTGAGCTTTCCTGGTGTAAGAATAACAGCTTCTGGGTCACTCTCACATTAGCGTGGAGATCATATTGCAGGAGGTGCACAACAAAGCGGTTTACAGCTTATTTTTACAATCTCTGCGTTAAATGCTGTTGCCATTTCCAGAAAACTTTGACTTTCTCCTGAATTAAACTAATTCTCAGGTACTCTGCTACTGTACTTCTCCCTGAAAGCCAGCTTCACTGAAACACTGGTTTTATTGTTCTACTGTGATAAGTGATGTTTTAATTCAGAGAAGGTCAATAAATGACGTGAAACTGTTCAGAGAGACAATGAGGTATCTATGTTTGGTGCCAATGCCACCAGATGAAGCTGTCTTGAAATCTGTAGATGAAGGAATGGAGAGAGGAGCAGAGAAATGGCATTTGGTCATTGGGGCTATTGATGGATGTGTTCAGAGATGAGGAAATGTCTAAAAAATACCTTCAAATTAGGCTATTTTAATGCAAAGTGCATTAAAGCGTATGGATTTTCTCTTATCCTTTCTATTAATAAGTTAGAGTGGGGTAAAAAAATGGGCAAGTGCTGCAGTCAGGGTTTCTCACCCCTTTTCAGGTTGCCCATCCCTTTTCAGGATTTCAATCAAAAGCCACGCTGTAAGGACAAGACATTTAAGTAAAGACCATCCAAACCTCTTTGGGGCCAGAGTGATCCCAGCAGCAGCTTCGAGCCCTTCCATCCTTCCATGTCACTGATAAAGGAGTTGGTACCCGGGGTCATATCGCTCCTATGTTAAACATAGTAAGTAATAAGTTTTATGTTACTTTCACTTTACAACCTAATGGTCTATGAACCTTCAAAAAACAGGTGAGGTAAAATAAGACCTGGACATTCAGGTCCATTCATCTGCAGTTTAATGGTGGGTGATTCCTTTCCAGGTGAGGTTTTTGATGCACTTCAGCATACGTCTGGCAGAAAAGGTTCTGTACGTCATGGTGAGAATCCTTCACTGGCACTGGGCTGACAACAGCCTTTGCCATCTCAGCTCTGTGTGTGTCACGAATCTATTCCATTCATATTGCTCATTTGACTTTAAATCTATCTTCTCTGAGCAGGAAGGTTTCTGCTGTGGTGCATGACAACATCTGTCAGCGCCTGTCCTTGTTAACCAAACCGTCTGTGGAGACTTTCTGCAGAGGCCCAAAGAGAAGTAAAAGCCTTACATTAAATTCAAGCCTCAATCCAGTCCCACTGACATCGTTCCCTGCTGCCCGGTTCGGGGGATCCCAGCACCTTTGAAGGTGGCTTTGCATAGCTGTGGCACACAGTCTCTGGGTATGGTGCCAGCTGGCAAATTTTGTGGAAAAACTTAATGTGTAACCCCAGAATTTGACATATTTCATCACAGAGGAGCTTTTTAGATATTTAAGGTGCTGATTTCCCTCCTTTAAGAAGAGGCAAGACGCCAAAAGACATCTCTCAATCTCAATTTCCTCTCTGGTGCACTGACGTGTATATTTAGGCATTATTTTCTACATTAGTACACATGGATAAATTGGTGGCATGTGATTAAGTGTGCTGCTTGATCAGTCCTTTGTGTGCATGCGTGTCTGGGGGGAGCACAGTTCCCCCCTTTTCCTTCATCCTTATTAATGTCTCCTTTTCCTCGGTCCTCTTCCTTTTTTTTTCCCCCTCTCTCTTCCTCCATGCCCCCCCTCCTTCCAACCGTCTGCCACCCACTGCTTCTTCCTCCCTCCAGAGGAGCTGATAAGCAGCTGGTTTTGGAGACACAGCTAATGCCACCCCCCGGGGGGGTGTGGGCGAGGAGGGGGGTGCTGCTGCACGGGAAGCCGAGTGTCCCTTGTGGAGAGCAGAACAAGTCACCTCCGCAGTCGGCACAGCAGCCGCCCGCCCGCCTTAGGCCTAGGATGCCGGCTTTATCTCCAAATTCAGATCTCCTGGTTCACAGCCCCATGCCAGACATGTGCTTTTTTTTAGATGCCTAAGGAATTCCTTGGTATTAAACTTAGAGAGAGACAGGGAGAGAATGTGGCGGGAGTACATTGCTTTGTCTGTTTTAGCATGTGCTAACAATAATTCCTGATGCTGTCTCGCAGGGGAGGAATACTGCCACGATAACTTTTAACACAAGCATGAAATCAGCAAGCTCCACTACGATATCTCATGTAATTAAATAGCTAATAATGTACAACTGTAATTTATACTAATGCTTTTGATATTTTGTCTTTATCTGGGAGCCGTTACCTCTTGGCGAAGCATTGTATTGGTGTGGGCATGGTGCTGAGGGCGGGGCGGGACAAGAAAGGCATCGGGGACACCTCGTTATAAATGTGAGGCTGGTGCATGAACCGTGTCTGGGGCAATCAAACAGCTAATTGTTATGATGGTGCCGATACTGTCTTAGCTGTAATATCCTGCGCTCAGTCAATTTTTCACCCCTTAATGTAACACATCTGCATATCGAGCCATCGTAGTGACTATCCTATCAGCTGTACTTGAGTGTGCGAATCAAAAATGCATTGTTCCCCGTGCCCTTCAGCATATCGGATCAAAAAGCAAAGCTAAGAGATAATTTTTATTTCAATTATTTTTTTTTTGGACTAGGAGAAGTAATCGTGTAGATGGTTTCCTTAAAGATAAACCCCTTGCTCATGCATGCGTTAAAATTCAGCTTGCAAGGCGCCTAGTGTGGCTGAAGCCTAGATAAAAGAACTGAATTTTTGAAAATATGAGGAAGTAAGAAAAGAAAAAAAAAAAAAAAAAAAAAGAGAAGCTGGCGTTTAAAGTGTCCTGTGAAGGGAAGAAGGCATTTGGCCTTAGGCACGTGCATCCACAAGAGACAGCTTCAACTCTTATAAAGTGGGGAGTTTTGTGTGAGCACAGATGCATTTTGTTTTCCTATGAGGAAAAGATGATTAAATTATCAGAAACAAAGATAAAAAACTCAGGGCTTCCTGGATATTCTTCTTTTACCTCTCTTGTGTCTCACTTGTTCCTACTGCTTAGCAAAGGTGCTGACTCTATCTCTCTAAGCTTTAGTTTAAATGTCCAACACAGCTTATTAATGAAAGTAATAGGCTTTTGTTTATTACATGTAATAATGGTGAATATGACTATTTAATATAAATCTGACATTTAAATTCCACTTAGTTCCGAGATTCAGTTGATATAAACGAATAACTCTGTACCCTAGAGTAAAAACTCCCTCAGTCTGCATTTTAAAGCATTGAAGTTTTCAAAGTAATCAGTTTTTTTCAGAGGAACCAAATTGTGAAGACATCTGTTATGTTATTAATTTCACATAAATCTTAAGCTCCTCAAGGCCTGAAATGAGGCTTCATTCAAGCCGAATTAATGAAACATGATTGTAAGTCCCTTGCATGGAAATGCTGTCATACAGTATTGAGTTGCTTATAATCACTGAGTAATCTTGCAGGCTGCCAAGGGAGAGCTACTTTAAATCCCTCCATAAAACAATATCTGAAAATATCAGAACACTAACTATATCCTGGAAGATTAATAGCAGATGAAAATTTCTATGAAATGAATCATTCTTTCTCAGTAAAGGATACAAACATTTCCAGTAACTGCGGATTGTATAATATAAAGCACAATCTACGATCCAGATGCGAGTTGCATTTAAGCTCTGAGATTCATTCTAAATACAAAGTTGCTTAAATACACAAAAATTCTATATAATAGAGAAAATGTTAGGAATTATATAGGTTTCTAATTCAATATGGCCCAAATCCTGAAGGACTTAGTCAAAACTCCCGCTGACCTTTTTCGCCTAGGGAAGGACTGAGGGATTTGGCAATATGTGTAAATATTCCACCAAGCAAATGATAACTAATGATAATGAGCAGGAAGCAGCATACTAATTTTGAATTCTTTCTTTGAACAGTATTGGATTTTTGGTCTTTTAATTGAGCAAATGAAACTTGGTATTCCTTTTTTTAAAAAAAATAATTAGTAGAACTGTACCACCAGTTATTTTTAATGGTGAAACGGGAACTTTTGAGAGGCAGAACTGCCTTAATCAAACTTCAAAATGCTACATTGCTCTCCAGCTGAATTGGGAAATAAAAATCTGCATATCATATTTATTACACAAATCTTCTGAGTCCTGTTAGCTTTGATAGATCTTTTTTTTTTTCTCTTTTCTCCTTAAAAAAAAAAAATGAAATCAAAGATGATTAAATACAAAGGAAATCCTTTTAATGTAGTGGCATTCTATGCAAACTTAATTATAAGGACAGAATATACCTAGTGTATGGGATACTTGATAATTACTCCTCAGAAACCTTAGTGACAGTGGTATCTTGTATAATATAACTTCAGGTGCAGGTGTTTGAACCTGCATGACATGATGCTTCAACATGCCGGTAATTTCCTCCTGGTTTTTCATCTTGAAGGTTTTTACGCTTTTGCCCCTCAACACCTCTGTTCTGACAGATTTCTAAGACAGATTTTTCTTTTTCTCCCAAATATTTTTGCTGAACATTATCAGTGCTTAATTAATTAATTATAAATAATTATAACAGTTGTATACATGCTCCTGATCAGCAGCTGTTGGTATTGAAAAGTACTTTGATGTTTTATACAAGGGAAGTGAGAACAGTTCTAGGAGCAATGGTTGCAGGAGACTTTTTAATGTCTTTTGATGGAATGAATAAGATTTGTATTGCAGTTGTGATCATATCCCCAGCATTTAGTTTTCTTTAGATCTGTAATGTGATAGAAATCACACGCATTTACAATATGACTTTTTAAGTGACATTATGGGCTATTAGGGCAAAAGCCTTTTCTATCATTATACTGTAGGATCCCAGTTGCTAGATTGGCAAAAAATAAAACAGACTGTCGGAATTCATTTTGGTTTTAATTTTTGGATAAAATTCTGTGTAATTCACAGAATAAAAATGCACTAATATCTAGCTGCCCTACTTGAAATGTTGACAACCTCAGTATGAAATGAAAGGAAAAAAAAAAAAAGGCAGCTAGGTCTACATTTTACCCGTTAGTCAGATTCAATATTACTTCAAAGATGTTCTAAATCTGCATTTGAGTACCATATGTTGACACTGCGTTTTGGACACTGGAGATTACTCGAAGTACTGCAACCATGACTTGTACTCTTCTTCTGTAATCCTTGTTCTCCAGGGCATTACTGAATTCAGAGAGAAGCAAATAGAGCAGATTTGGTGGGCGGGAGGAAGTGGTGGTTTGGGTTTTGGTTTTTTTTTTTGGGGGGGGGAGGGCGGTGTTTGTGTTTATTGTCTGTTTTGGGTGCTGCTTTCTTGTTCACCTCTGCAAATCCATGTCAAAATAAACGGAGACCTTATTTAGAGAGTGCCACACTTTGAAGTGCAGAGATGCAAATCCAAACATTGCATCACACTGTCAGATACAGAAATTAGTAGCATCCTGCATGTCCTTTGAAGTTCAAGGCTGTGCTTCCATAAAGTGATTTTCATACAGAAATCAGATGGAAGCTATTCAGACTCAGATAGCAATAATGATTTACTTGCAGTAAATCTTACAGTTTTTGGCCACACTTAGGGTATGATTTACTAAATACTTTTTGGTCAGATGTTACTTATTAAGATATTACTCCCTTCCCCCAAACATTTTTTAATTAAAAGCTAGAGATCTAATGTGCTTATTTTCTCTAAACATATGTTAAAAATCAAATAACTATTATATACCAGATTATTTGCTTCTCGCATCTTTTTAAAACACTGTGATTTACAAACTTTATAGAAGATACAACTACTTAACTGTAGCAGCTGTTTAATCACATTGGAAAATATTTTAAAATGACGACTTCACTGGTGGTCTGTTCTGAACAACAAAGAGAGTGAAGTAGGCTGGAGGTAGAAGCAGCACATTGGTAACAGCAAAATGATCAGAGGCACTAAATTCTAATGTTTAACTGCTTTTTAGATAAATACTGTCTCCTATCCATGGCCCTGCAACCAATACGCTGGTGACCATAGCTCCTGCTCCTCTTTCCATCCCTCCTCAGCCTGCTGGTTCCTTGCAGTGCTGGCTGTCTCTCAGGGTGTGTTTGCGTGGTGCATAGCACAAGAGGAAGGTCCAGTTTCTTACGTCTTGTAACAAAAATTCTTAAAGCCCAGTCCAAAACTTGATTCAATTGGCTTTGGGTCAGATCCAGCAGACCAGATTTTCTTTGGCTAGATTTGTAGATCTTCAACACCCACAGCTGAGGCCAGGTTTTTATAGGTGCTTAGTGTTTAACAGTCCATGGTGATGGTTAGAAGGTACCTGCAAAGTCTCAGCAAAGAGTGAGGGTCTTCCAGAGACCACTCAGAGCACCTGAACTTTCATATTTGTTCTGTTTCTTGAGCCACTTTCCTCTCTTCACTGTCAATATGGCTGGGAAGACAGCATCCCTTAGGTGAAATTCCTCTGTGGAGATTCCCTTTGCTCCCAGTTTGGGGTCTTGGAGTGTAGGAGGCTGGTAATGGAGAAATACATGACCAATATCCAATGGGAGAAAAGACCAGCTCTTAAGGGGAATCTGTGGTCTAGGTTAAGAAAGCATTCATATTTCCGTATCCAGATATCCTGACTGAGAGCCTTGTCTCTGTATTCAGGATCTCCTGGGCTTCTACCACCACGGTTCAAAAGAGAATCATGTTGGGGGTTTTTTTTGCATTTAACAGACCCATCATTTTCTTTTTCCTCCCTTCATGATTCTATTGCCTTAGAACTGCTAGAAGTGAATTGCTGATGGTACTAAGTTCCTTGGGCTTACAGTGGGCTCACAAGGAGACTAGTCAGGCGCTTTTCATGTAATATAATTACAATCTGAACAATAGCTTTTTTGCTTGACCATGGCAGGAGCTTGTCTTTCACTTCTCATTTGGAGAGAAAGGAACTTTGCAATATAGCTGCAAAACGGTAATGCATACACGTGTGTGGATGGGAAGTATTTATATAGCCATATATTATATCCAAGCCCTGAAAGGTGGAGGAAGGAATTAAAGAAAATGAAACTGCTTTGAAAAGAACAAGCCGTGAACTAGACCTATATGTTATTTTTATGCATGGGGAAAAAAATAGAAGCAAGATGGGGAAAATGAGATTATTTCACATGGTTCATGTTGTTATGCAGATTGACTCTTTATATCCATACATTCAGCACATCTGGCTCCCTTGTGGGTTTGCTCTTTGAGCTGAGAGGAAGAACGCACAATGAGATTAAGGGCAAACTAAGGTGGAGGGACCAAAATGGAGAAATAGTTGTGGAGAGAGAACTAGCTGAACTAAGGGGGATTTCCCTCAAAAGCCTACAAAACTGTCTTCTCTTCCCTTTAAACATTCTCATCTTACTACACTGAAAATTCTTATCTTTCTCTTGTTTAACAGTGTGAGTGGTCAGGCTGTCGGTGCTCTGTGAGCAGTGCCCAACAGGCTGACCAGCTTCACTTGCCCTTGCTTCGGTGTCGTGGTTTTCCTGGGCCATACTGTCCCTTGGGAGTTTTTTTGGATCGTGGACCATGACGAGTCTTCCAGAGTCTCTGTGACATTTATTGCCAACGTGATGAACCTTGGGGAAGATGCTCATTAAAGCACCTATATGTTTTGCACAATCACACGCGTGCAGAGAAAAACCCCAAAGTAATCACCCTGTATGTTTGTTTGCATCACAGAATAGATGGCCAGGCCCTCTCTGAGTCAGACTGCTTCCATGTTGAAATGCTGCTTCTAATTTATTCTTTATCCTGTAGAATGCAGAAAATGCTCAGAAATCTTGGGTGCTCCCTGCTGTGAGGTGTGAAGCTGCAGAAGGCCTGTCTGGCTTCAGTCTCAGAATTCAGTGTTGATGTTTGCTAGATTAATCTCAATCCCTGGAAAAAAGCTGAGTGTTTTGGTCTGCAAAATATTTATTAAGGGGCTCCTTTCATAAGTGATGCTCTGCATTACAGTTTGGAAAAAAATTCTCCTCAGAGGAACTTTATGGATGACATTCTTTCTGCTTGAAAAATCTTCCCTCTGTGATTCAAACAAGCTATCCATAGCTGTACAAGAGAGGCTGAAAGGCTGGTATTTTTTAGCAGCATAAGCTGTATCTTTTATCTGTTGTTATGCTTCCAGCTCCCCATGCACTACATGACTGAGACAATGCACCAAATAGGTCACATGTGTAAACTAAATCCTTCTAAGATGTTAGCACCAGTCGCTCTCTCCACAACCTGCTCTTAACTCCTCTGAAGAAACTACTATTTAATGCTATTTTAAGTCAGATTTTTGAGCTTGCTTCCTGCTCCCTCCCCCTTAGAAGCTGAATATGTGAGCTGTACTAAAGACTTTTAGGCATGGGAAGGCAGGCTGTCTTCTAAATGCTTACAGTGGATAAAGACAAAGAAATCCAATGAGCTGTGACAGCCATATAACCAGTCTCTGAGAGATGATCCTTGCAGTGTGTCTGTGGTTAGATATACAGCCCCCCCAGTGCTTCCCTGCGGGCTCTCCTGCCTCGTGCTCATCATGCAGGCTGCACATTTTGGATGCTCTGCAGCAAGCTGAAAGGGACCTGGGTGGACATCTGTGTTTTGGACCTAAGCATTTAAAGGTTGTCACGCCACTTGTTCTTCTCACCGAACAGGGGAGAATTGCATTCGTGCAAGCTGGTCCCCTCTGGAGCGCTGTTTGGCTCACAGCTTTTGGTTCCACTGTGGGCTCGAGGTGAACCCATTAATTCAATATGACCCTTTTAAGAAGTCCAAACGTTCCATGCTCCAAGAGGGAAACAAAACACTTAGTGGTATGAATCATGTTTTAAGATGAAGCAGAGGTGATGTTTGTGTTGTCCTGAACAGTTCCATTTTCAGGGCAATGAGTGTGTTGTAGAGGAGGTTTTGGACTAATTGCTTTTTAAATTTCAGTGATTTTGTTTTCGGGGTGCATACGGGTTTTTTTTTTTGTTTGGTTGGTTTTCTGTGGTGTGTTTTTTTTTTTTTTTTTTATTTTCAGCTAGCCTAGGAGCCTTGTGACTCAGTTTACATGGCCAGATTGTTTGAATTATCTTGTCAATTCAATCTGAAAACAGGGCTGTTGACCAGTTTTCTCTTTCTATGAGGTTAAGTCTGCTCCTCTGGATTTGCCATCGGAGCTCTTGCTCTTTTAGTCTAAAGCACCTGCTGACAGAGTCCTGGAAGAGGACATAAGAATGTGCTGCCCTGGGTGTACTCTCTGTCTCCCAAGTACTGTTTTCTTCTGTTTAATGTTTACAGACTGAAATTGTAGTCCTGCGACTCCTGCTGCAGGAGACTGGAGTGCCAGGTAGCTTGACTTTGGGATCTGATTTTGGCCTGGGATTATAGAAGTTGCTCAGAGGGGTGTTTTATTTCCCCTGGCTGATGAGGGGAAAAAAACCCACAATTTTCTTTCTCATTAGTCAAAGTTGTTGCCTTCCTAATAGCTTTGTTCATCAAGTGTATCTTGTTGCAATGAGTTTTCTGCTTGGTAAATAAGCTCTTCTGAGTCCAGCACAAAGCAGCCACATGTGTGATAAAAGTGGTAGTTATCATAGAGCTGTCTTCATGTGCTCTGTTCATGAATTTCAGCTGCATCCTGCAGAACACTGTTGTTACTCAGGAATCTGTTTCATTGATATCTGTATTAGACACAGAGCTCAACAGGTGGTTAAGAATCTTGGAGGGTGGAAATATGGCACCTCTAAATAGACAGGAAAGTATTAGCTTTTCAAATGTGCAGTGTATAAGGTCTGCACATTTCAACACTTTTTTTCCAGTTGTTATCTTACCTCGAATTCTTGCTAGGGGACATTAGTAGGAAACTTCTGAAATGTTACTAGGAAACTACTGAATTGTTATTTCAATAACATTTGTCATCTTGAACTTTTTAATACAGTTTATACTCAGGAATACTTTGGAGACTCCGGTTGTCTGGTGGGTATCATGACAGTCATCGAACACCTTCTGTTCAGTGCTGGCTCCTACCAATGAGGAATCATTGAACAGTGAGGAAAGCATAGGACAGGGAAAGGGAAGGGAATAGCTAAGGAGGGCAAGAAGGGCAAATTTTCCTGGATTTATTTTTGGAAAGATGGGGCACATGTGAAAAGAGAAATAACTTCAGAAGAGCAAAGGGAGAGCTGAGAATGCCATCCCCTGGTATGTGGAGCTGGCTGATTTGTGTACATTAGCAGCGTGCTTTGAAGTACAAGTGCTGTGTAGGTGAAGCTGCTGCTGCTGTTGGTTGTGGGCTTTTTTTCTGCATTGTCTTGAACCCTCAGACCTACACCTGGATGGATAGTCATAGCATGGCTTAGGAATTGGAATATCTTTGTGCTGTTTGAAATACAAATTGATATTATGTTTCCTGCTCACACTTGCCTTTGCTCCCCACAACTCTGGCTGCTACAAAAACATTTTAATCCTTACAAATAAGGAAAACTTTAGACAATCTATGAAGAGTGGTCACATATTTGCAAAGGGTCCAGATATTGTTGCAGTGAGGCAGGAAGAGAAACTTTTATAATTCATGAGTAGTGAAAGCCTTCTTTACTTCTGGGATAAATATTCCAACCCGTTAGGTATACTTTATATGTAACATTTACATCTTGCTGAGTGATTAGTTTAAACAGCTATTTTTAACCTGCATTTCAGCCCACAACTCTCTAATGTTAATTAGTATTAGGAAGGAAGTATGTTTTCTTCACATGCCATAGCAAATGTGCTTTATATAATGATTACAGAACTTGTTTGATCTTTTGTTTTTACTGAACACAGTCTATAGCACTGACGGCAAACTGTTTGGTTTTAGTTTTCTTGTGCCCTGGGCTGTTTTCCACTGTGTGAAATTGCTGAACTTTTTTTTTTAGGTGTTTTTTTCACAATCACTGAAACTCTTGGAGTAAGATAGCATTTCACTGTCAGTTTATTTAAACTGCTGTCTTTCAGTGAACAGTTCAAATAACCCCTGCCTCTCTCCATTTTATACAAGTTTGAGGGCACTATTAAAGCTGATAATGTAAGAAGTTTGGACAGAGGTTTTCAAAGGTTAGTCACAAGCTGTTCAGATATTGCACAGAGGATGCAAAAAGTGCATTGAGATGAGGAAGCAAAAATACACAAGGCTTCAGTGAATAGTCATTGCCAAATATTTAGAAATCACTTACACAAATTTTCCAAACACTGGGCAACTAGGAAAGCTTCTACTGTTCTTCCCACTCTACATTCATGTTTGCAAATAACATAGAGACACTTTTAGGTGATACAAATACACTCATAGAAATAAAGACATAATTATAGAATTCTTAAAAGGCATTTACTTGCAGTCTTACTAGTGGAGGAGAGCCACTGATTCAAACCCTCTAGGAAGGAGAAGAATATGAACTTGAATACAAATTTTTAACTTTCTTCCTTTGGTACTTTGAAACTTAAGACATACCACTTTGCCTGAATACTACTTGTCTGTAGTTTTTTAAAAGGTTTTCCTCCCAAATTTTCTAAGGACTACATTAAAAACAAAACAAAACCAAAAACAAACCACGCCAAACATAGAAGAAACCACACATCATGCTGGACCTGTATTATAAAAATTAACTTGAAGTTTCTATCAATTAATTTAGAATAGACCAAATGTGTTATTACAGTTGCTTTTCAGTTGTGAACCTGTTCTTCAAGGTTGCTGACAACCATTAGTTTTGTTTTTCTTAGAACCAAGGAAGGTGGCCATGCTTCTTTGTAAACAATTACATCCCTGGATCAAAGCAGTGATCCAGAAAGAAGGCACCTGCTAGTCAGTGTGGAGAAATGAGTGGCTTAAGGGCCATCTATGAAGTCTTAGGACAGGAAGTGCCTCACTATTCAACTCTACATTGATGGACAGAACTGATTTCTGTAAAAACTGTGCCTGTATTTGCATCATCAGTGGCTACAGATGCAAATTGTGGTTGGTAATTACCAGATCTCTGGTGCTTGTTCTTTAATTAAAGCACCAGACTCCCTGGCATCCAGCTTCCAACTTGAAACACACTGAGGCTTAATTATAACTTTTCAGCTTCCATATCTGTAGGTGCATGTGGATCTGCATTTGTTCAGTGGCAGTATTTTCCAAAGAAAATGAAATAATTGTTTAGGGTGGAGAAGAAGGAAAGAAAAAAAAGGGTAAGAGGCAAAGAACAGAAAGAGGAAGAGGTGAATCCAGCCCTGTGAGGAGCATGTGTCCTCCTACCCTGACAGGTGCTCGGTCAGGGTTTGCTGTTTCTGAGATCAGATAAGTTCTTTCAGAAGAATTCAGAAAACTCAGTCAGCCTCAAACTGTGTCGTGGTGTGGGCTCAGCGTTCTGTTTAGCGAGGTTAGCAAGCGGGAGCAGTCAAAGTACAGCTCGACTGTGCTGCGGTGGCTGCAGCCCAGCCTGTCCGAGGCTCCTTCCCTCACAGCCCTTCCTGTCAGGCTGCAGGTTCGTGCGGCTAGCGCCCTAACGGGCTAAGGTTCGTCACTGCGCCACGCCCCCCACTTTTCATTTCAATTGCTTTTATCTGATGGTTTCTGAAAGGGAGATGTTTGGGGAGAGAGGAGAGCGAGCTGCCTTCCCCGGCATAACGGCAACTCTTGGAGCTAGTGACTGACAGCGGCAGGAAGCACTGAACCAAAGGACCTCGTAGCAGCTGAGCGCCGAGTCATCAATAATGCAGAATGAATTCTTGCTTCCCTCGGAGCCGAGAAAATAATACCCGTCTGGAAATGAGCGAGTGGGAGGGGACACAGCACCCTTGAGACTGTGGGTCTGGAAATCCTGAAGGGGAGAGCTTAGGAGAATTGAGTTTCTCCTTGCCCCGTGCCTGATTTCCTCTCCTGCCCGCTAGAAAACTGAGAAGTCAATTGGCCTTTTATTGTTAGGGTTGAAATGACTTCCCCCCCCCCCCCAATTAATTTTTTATTGAGTTTTGAGAAAGGTTGATTTACAACTACCACTGCAAAGGAGGAGAGAGAAATAAATATAAAATCTTCAGGCTGGGCGGTGGGGAGGGCCAGGCCACAGCCTGAGGCAGAGCGGGGCCCGGGCCAAGCCTGCTGCCATGAGGCACGTTCCCCTCCTGGGAGCCGCCGGTTACGGTTCCTGAGTATTCCTTCCACTTGTCGGCAGGGGAAAACACCCGGTGTGGTCATGGCCTCAGCCTCATGGACTGTTTCCCACAGCTCTGTGCACCTTTACTGCCTCTGTGCCTTCGCTGCTGGCCTGCAGTAAAAATGCAGCTGTATCGGTGTGTGCCCAAGAAACAACCGCTCTGCTATGTTTAATCTGTTGTTTTGAAAAATTAGGTGTTATACATCTGTGAGATTTCACATTTAGTGTGGGTAGCTAGAGGAATATGGACCCACACGTGTACGTGTATATACACTAGCAGGGTGGTAACCCCTGGGTTCACACTGGCCATCAAGAGCAGCCCTTTTCACTAGAGCGAAAGCTGGAGGCTTCATTTTTCATAAATGCCTGTATTTTAGGTGTAACAATTTGATCATTGCATAAACACATTCTAGGTTATGGTTTGCTAGTGAAAAATCCAGTTAATTTTTCCATTTGAAGTCAAAGGGACAGGCTAATGAAGAAGGTGGTATTGCTAGTAGGTTTTTCTGGTCGTCGTCCCCCTTGTCCACAAGCATTTTAACTGGAGATAGTGTAAAAGCAAAGGGCACCCCTGACACTCCCACCCGACAGTTCCTGTGTGGATAATGATCTGCGAAGCTGGCAGCCATTGCTCCATCCCTCAGATAAACAAAAACGCAGTTGCATGAATAATTATGGTGAAAATGAATAAAATACTGACACTGAGGATCCAGTTTGTAAACTCAAATGTTTCTGAATGTAGTTTTAGTACGAGTGTCTGTAATAATTGCTATCAGTGCACAGCAGTGTTTACCCTGTGCGTGTAGCTGTCTTCTACAGCAGGAAAAATCTTATCATGGCACTGCTCAGAAAAAAGCAGTTCAGGTCACCTTGCATGAAAAATCATTGAATCTAGTAATAAGCATTCCAGCTGATTTTAATAAATGTAATCCTGACTGTCATGAGCTGTGCCATCTGTAACATTATGCAATATATCTCTTGCGTACAGGAGACGTGCCATTCTGCGTGGAAGGGGCAGTGACGTGACCGCGCCTGATAGCTCTGCTCTGCAGTGTGGAGGCTATGTTCTGCAATAGTAAGGCCTTCATTTATTTTTACAATATAAATTAATTTGGTTTGGCCTAAGAGCTCTTGTGCCATAGGTTGTGATACCATTATTTAATTTTCATTTTATTCTATTTTTGAAATGGCCACACGTGAGGTGATAATGTTGTCTAGCTAAAGCCTTTAGATTTTAAGAAGTTCCAGATACTTCTGAGATGACCTTCTGGTACAATTCAGCATGGATGAAAGTCTGGCACCTACTGTAACAAACTGGAATTGGAAAATATTTCTTTCCACATATCTCTATACCAAAGCAAACGTGGCTGTGATTATTTACCAAAAATTGGAGGCATATGTCAGGCAGGTTACAATCTTCTAAAAGTCTTTAATGTTCAATTTGAAAAAAAGAAAAGGTTTCACCTTAGGTTAGATGGTAGATTCTGTTTGTTTGAGCTGTCATTCTGCCCTTTTCTGGCAGGCTGTGATTAGAAAATGATTATTCCATCCTTAAGGTTTAGCTGCGTCCCTGAAACAATGTGGGCAGATTAGCAAGAGTTGCTGGTTCACATTGGTGTAGATGATATGTTTTCACACATCTCCTTTGCACTCAAGGATGCTTTGCCAGCTTTGTTTCATGCATTAGACTTGGCTTGCTGGGAGAAAGAGGAGGCTGAAGATTACATGGCCTCCAGCACTTTGTTTATGAAAGCATCCTTCTAGCAATCAATGTCCACGTGGTGTGGAAGCAGATTTCCCCCTTGAGATGAGAATCAAGCAGAGTTGCCAAATGCAGAGTCTTCCCTTTCAAACATTCTGCTGCTTTTGAAGCTGGGAGACAGGCAGGCTTTGCTTGTCCAAGGAGGGAGGAAGCGATGGCAATGAACTCCAAACCCCAGCCTGGGGACGAGCCTGTACCTCCACTGCAGCACTGGCAGGGCACAGCAGTGCTTTCTTTCCCCTCCATAACTGATGGTGTCCATACGTCCCATGCGTGTCCATGCTTCTCTCTTCATTGCAGCTTGCCAATGTGAAGGGAACAAATACAAAATATATGTTACGCTACTGAAAACTCTTGAGAACAGTCTTGTTTTCACTGCACTGAATGTGAATTGAAAGAAATCCACATTTTGTGCCTTTTTTGGCACACTTTTTTGTCTTTATTTTCTTTCTCTTTTTACATGGAGCTTGAGTCAGGACACTAAAAACTTATGAGGCATGTAAAACCAAGTCTCAAATGGCCTTCCTCAAACCCAGAAGGTCATTAGAAAACACTTCTTACCTGCTTTTCTGCTCTCCCACCTGTGAGGGGAGGTCACAGTTCCTGCAGCCCTCAATTGGGAGTGCTGGCTGAGGCTCATGTTGAGGAGCTGCTTGCAGATAATTAAGAAGCGAGGCTTTCATGAGCCCTCCTTACAAATTTTGGGATTTTCTGACAGTGGTTGCTATTGATTTGTACTCCATCATAGACGCTATCACAGGGCATCTTTCACTTGTTGAATTAACTAATCATTTACCAATCTTCAGCAGATTTCCCCACAGGAGGCAGGTTTTGCTTGCTGTGATGAATCCAGAGTGCTTATATTTATAATATAATATTATAATATTTATATTATGTGTGTCGTTCCTCATGTGAAATGGGTACATCAGAATAGCTGTGTCTATTTTGCTGAAGTGTGTTTGAAGGTTCAGATTTGAGCCATGGAGCCATGCCCTGGGTAAGGAGCCAGGGTGACTGTCAGGGTTTCCTGGGGCATGGTGTTTCTGGGCTGACAGCAAACAGTTGCCTCACTGGGTGCTGACAGGCAGATAGGCTCGTGTTTTCTGGACAACAGGCTCATAAGGCATTCAGGTATTCTTCTGCTCTTGCTGGTATGTCAGTACCTTCTGTATTATAGTCTGGGGGCAATAGCAATGCTCTGCCTTCTCTTGTGGTGTTGCCCAGCTGTGGATAACAGCTCTTCAGCGCAATACAAAGTCCTTTAGATGGAGAGATGCATTTTTTGATCTTTTGTAAATGGAAAAAAGACATATCAAGCTAAACTACTAAATGTCCGTGCACTGAAAGAGATTTTGCCATAAATAGAATGAAGCACTTGTGGAATTCATTGAACAATATTGGGACCTTTTGTTCACTTTGTTAAAAAGGGAGTTTTGAGTTCTAGCTCCTTTCCTTCTGAGCAGATTTTACCTGTACTTGAAATGCCATATCTGAGAGATAGAATTTATCTTAGTCTATCAGCTGTACTGATGTACTGGCTGCTGCTTTGTAATCCACTTGTGGAAATTGTATGATGTGTTATCATATGTAAGGAAGATACAAAAATCTGTGTGGCTTTCCCCCCTTCAGCTGAGGAAGTCACACTGTTATAGGTCCTCTGATCCAAAACAATATAGCTATAATAAAAGGAAAGTAAACTTCACTCAAGTCCCCTATCTATTTATGCCTGTTCACCCTTTGACCAGCTCTGAAACGGAGACTATCACTGATATGCTCTGCTATTCAAATGTTATTGGGGGGGATGTTTTTTTATTTCTAAAGAAAATATTAAAAATAAGGAAATAAAAGGAAAATAACCTCCCTTCTGTACTGGTGGAATTTATGGGTATATAAATGAGAAGATCAGCTAACCTTTACAATGACAGAGATTTTATTTAACAATCAGGATGGCTTTAAAATTTCCATACCGCTGTGCAATACATGAAAGCAGAGATCAGAGTTAGAGTGGCTTGTTCAGAAAGGCGGTTGGATATCAGAAGCTGATATTTAAAACTGGGGCCTGAGTTAAGACTGTATTTGGGGGAGTTTACCTCCTGGAATGCCATAGCTGTGCATCGGGGTGAAGCCTGCAAAGTGCTGTGCAGAAGTAGGCTTCCCAGTGAAACAGTTTCACTGAAATCTACACGTGTACTTTATTTGTGTAATGCGTTTCTCTTGCCAAAGGACCAAGTTCAGGCACCCATAGGGTTAATCTTATTATTAAATTACTGAAATGCTCTGTATAATGGCAGAAAGAAATTTTCTTTGGGTTGAGATGACCAATACTTGGGTCTGAAGCTCATGGGCAAATCTGGTGTGGCAGAAGCTGCTGGTAGTTTAGTGTGCCAGTGTGCAAGGGCTGTGTGAGCTCAGGGCAGGCTAAGGGGCTGTTTCCAGCGTGCGTGGTCTTTGTAAGTGCCTTGCATCGGGACAAAGTGAGAGACAGAGCAGTGCCACAGTGACACTGTTAGGAGTGCTTGGGTAAGTCAGAGCAAGGGTTGGACTTGATTTTCCCAAATCAAGATGGGTGATGTAACCAGGATCAATGGACCCTCTGTCTTGCTGCAGAAAATTTGCTCTGTACCAATCCGATCTTTGCCAAAGTTTATTTGAAGCCAATAATTACTCTGAGCAGAACCCATTAGTAAGATAAAATATTTTTTAATAATGTTGTCTGGTATTTTACAAGCAACAGTAACAAATTCATGAGGCATTTTGGGGCCCTCCTCCAGGGAAGCTAAACAAAACTACCATCCTAGGACTGCAGGTGTAGAAGACCTGACCTCTGCCATCAGGCTTTTCTTTGTGTCTGGGCAAGCACAGTGGGTTCAAGGCATTTTTGGGAGGAATGATGGTGTGAAAAATGAGGACTGAGACCAGGACTTGGCTTGTTACAACCTGCACAATATGTAGTGACACGTCAAACCAAACACTGTTGTCCTCAAGCAGCGGGAACCAGGGCAGGGGCTCTTGCCATGATGTTGCTGTTTCCAGCTGGGTAGCAGGGCCCGCAACCCTGTCACAGTACAAACGGCACCTTCCCCAGCGCAGCAAAGAGAGGTTTGCTCCGGGAACACCGTGCTCTCGGTGCCCGGTGGAGCTGCAGCGAGCTGCCTCCCTGCCGCGGGTCCCGCCGCACCCCTGACACGGTTTCAGCTCCCTTTCTGTGGGTGACTCTCTGTGGTGCAGGCTAAGTTCACATCTCCTGGTAGTGCACGCTTCAAATGTACGGTTAATATCCAGCAGAGACGTGGGAAGGCAAGCAAACTACCTTTCATCTAGTGTTTGTAACAGAGAAAACCTTCAATATTGAGAACAGATAGACTGGAAGGTAGGTTCACATCTCTCAGCAAGAGAGCTGTAACTTAAATCTAATACACCTGATCAAGGCTTTCTCTCTGCCTTGTAGGTATTTTAATACAAATGTGTCTTTCATTTGACTGATTGAAGGTCTCCAACCTGCAATAAATGAAACATCTGATCCCCTTGAATCCAAATCACTTTTTCTTTGATTTTCTTTTACTTCTATTTCTTCTTTCTTTGTTCTATGGCTAGAGTCGAATTTCCCTTTAGAAATTGAAAGAATGTGTGTGGGTTTTTCTGCTCCTCTTACAGTGAGCCTGTGCAAAGGTCGAGTGGCTAGTTGACTAGCATATTAAGACAGAATTCATTTCACAGACAGTCTGTAGTGATGTGCTTTACATATCATTATCAAGCTGAATTGAGGGAAACTGATTATACAAATTAGTTACTGTACATTATTCTCCAAAGCCTTTTATTTGCATAACCAATAGATTTATGCAAAGGATATCCTGAAAAATGATACGTGATCATGTGCAGTTGAAAGAAAGTTGTTATTATCTAGGCAGGAATATAAGTAGGCTTTATTCACAATTTAAGTTTAAATTATTGTGCATCATAACACCAAGTGTATCAATTAGCTTATGCCAGACGTAGCCTTTAAAATATATTTCTTGTAAACACGACTGTGCCTGCAATCCTGAGTGCTGGGTGCTGCTGATTCCAATGTTCTCTATAATTATGTCTTTGTATGAATCAATCAGTTTAAATATAGAGCGACAGTCTGTTAAAGCCATGACCTCCGCTGGGTTTATTTTTTACTCGGGTAGTCGTGTCTCTTTCCAGATGTCAGTGACATAATTTGTATGCTCAGCATTTCTTGTGTGGAGATTTCTGTAGAGGGGGAGAGGAGGGGAGGAGGACCTTCAGAAGGAGATGGGAGTTGGAAATATTAAGCTGTAAAAGTACTGAAAGTGTTGTTTTTAATCTATAACTATAACCATGTTTGTAGGGAAGTGTTAACTCTCCTACGCAGGAACACACTTACTCTTTGCATAGATATTGCGCTGGGTATTAAAATGTATGTCAGGCTGGAGAACAAAGAGCACGTGACATTATGGACTGAATTCATAGTTACAATAAAAGAAGCAATGAAAATTCAATAAGGGGACTGGAACCAACAGTGTCTTTGTACTTTTTATCTCTGCTAGAGTTTCCAGAGGAACTGTTAGTGATTAAGGGCCTCATCCTGCGAGCGGCACCGGGCGCCCAGAGCCCCCACCGGCGGGACGCTGGGGCAGGAGCACGCAGCACCCCTGCTGCCACAGCTGGTGGCTGTTGGTGGGCTCGGGGGATTTGGCAGGATGGGACCCGACAAGGAAAGGAAGGCAGAGGAGAGCAGTCATGTAAAGTTCATTTTGCCTTTATAAAGCTTTCTAGGGATTGGAAACAGGCAGCAACATCCAGTTGGCAGAGGAGATGAAACACTGGTGTGTGCTGCGTACAAAAACTAGGCTTTATGGTTAGTAGGTTTCCAATGTAGAACTTCTAAAAATAAATCCTTAAAACTGTTGCAACCCTTTTCACCATTTCATTTCTCTTACATTTCTGTGTTTGCAGTAAACGCATCTTTGATGCTAGAACTGAGAATGTTTTATGTACTATGATTTTTGTTAACAGAGACACTCACCTTCAGTGGAATAGGACTGCGTGAAAAACAGTGGTACTTTGCTCTGACAAGGTGTTTGGATACAAGTCTGCATTTCAGGAATGTTTCTTTTTCAGTGAAAGTCTAGGTTTGTTTTATTGATCACAAAATTGTAGCTTTGAAGAATGATTGTATCGAACATTCTGTGTTGTATAAGATATTTCTTTGCATTTTATTTGGAAGGAATTTGATTTCAGTATAACCTGTTTTATTTGCATTCTTTGTGCACTTATGAACTTTAATAGCCGTAGACACTGGTATTTTGGGAGTTTGCGAGATTATTCGTCCAGCATGTTTTCACGGGAGCTACATGTTTATTTCTTTCCTAAATAATGATCGAACTTGCAGCCTTTCTCTTGTATTTTTTCCTTGGATTAGTTTCAAGTTGGAATGAAAGCCAGCAATTGTGAGGTGGCATGCATTTGACATTTTCTCATGTACCCTGCATATTATTTGCAGTAAGATTAGCATCAGAAGGAGTGAGTGAGTTCAGTTGTCTTTGCTTATGCACGCCCTATGTTTCTCAGATATTTTTGGGAGGGGAAGTATGGTGGATGGTGATGTAATATTTAGTTTTTCTGGTCTGAGCATATGAAATCAGCTTTAGCTGCGTGTTTGTGTTACAGAACTTGCCAGGTAGAGCATAGGTGGAGGATAAAATGAAAGCAAAGAAAGTAACGTAAAAAATCAGGGCTGTTGGAACAGTTACAAAAGAGGACTCGTGTTCTTCAAAATTACAATCCCAAAATGAGCAGCAACGAGCTAATAAAGTAGCATGGATCTGTATCGATAGAAGAGGCTGCTTAAACTAAGATCTAAATGATTTAAGCATCTTAGTGTATGGATTATAGATGTCCTCAGCTCAGGGCAAATCCTGTCTCCAGTGACACGTGCACCCATTTAAAATCAATGAAAGCCTGAGATGTGAGGGACCAGGTTTTGTGCTGTAGCTTTTGTGTTGTGTGACTGTTAGCAGAGAGAGTTCCCCTGAAACCCATCTGGGGAAGTTAAACTTGTCACTGTTGTGACAAGAATACTCACATAAGTAACCATAATAGTATTTGCTCTCACAAAATATTTAAAGAATCTGGCCTTTGGTTAGTAATGTTTTTCAGATGTCACTTTGCTTTTAGCAGTATAAGAAAAATTACATTTTTACCCTGGATTTATTTTGAAATGAAGTAAATGGCAGAAATACAGCTCTCTTCTCCACCTGGATAAAACCTCTTTTAAGTTCAAAGCGTTCAGGTACAGCACTCTAAGCTCTCTCTTCCTGATGCACAGTGGGCTACTGAGCTTTTTTTAAAATTCATAGTAGGGTCTCAGAGCAGGGCTGGCAACCTCAGCTAAAGTAACTGCCCGCTTTTATTTCCCCATGACTTTGGTTCTGTTTTAAGGTCTCAAAAGACCACACAAACCAGCTGAGCAGAGCAGGAGGAAAGATGAAAGATGGAGATGGAAATTTTCAGAAGAAACTGTGCTGCAACCAATGAGTTCTTTATGATTTCTACTTGAAAGCACAAATCAGCCCAGGTTCAATTAAAACTACATCTGAATTGGACTAAATGAGCTTTGCCTGGTTTAGAGTTTCTGTATGAAAGTTTTGCACATCTCTGAATAGCAATGTTTCTTCAGAAACTGAAACCATGACAGCTTTGGAGAGGACAGTGACTTTAAAGTGCACTCCTGCCCATAATTCTGTAATGTTAAAGGGTACCTTTTCCATGAAATATAAATACAAACAATATTTAAATAGTGAGCATGTGCTCTCCAGAAGTTGTCTTAGTTGTTAATGTTACCTTACTGTTTTAAAGTTAATGGTGGTTTTGGCTGTCTTTTCAAGAACTTGCTAAATAAACCTACGTTATGATCGCAGGTAGATTCAAAAGGTTAATTTAAAAGGAGTTAATGGCCTCCTTTCTCCAGAACTGAAGTAGTGGAGGGTGGACAGGACCAGACTTTGCATTCAGCAAACTCTCAGGTTGTACAACAGGATTCCACTGACTTGACTTGGCTGCGGTTTACCTCAGAAAGTAGTGGCTTAGCAACATTTTTTTGGCAGAGATGTCATACTCTACCAATACTGACTTTTTGTAGAGCAATAAGCAAAAAAGGCCTTGAAGATTCCTCACTAAAATTAAACCTTCAGTATGAAATGCATAGGGAGTCGGAAAATCCTTGCAGTTTCTGCTGAAACTAGTCATTTCAGACAAGTCCTTTAGCACTTAGGTCCTTCAAATCAGTCCATAAATTCTTGCTTTCTAGAGGAATGATCACCTGTAAACAAATACACTCCCTGCAAGGCTTCTGAAGCTGTTGCCCCCCAGCGGGAGCACATTGGCTCCTTTCGTAGTTCTTGCTGATCCTGTCTACATAAAAATGCAGCCACCAAACTCTCAGCTAAAAGCTGCTCCTGTCACGTGAAGCATTTTTTGAGCCAGAGCCACTTTGTAAAGAAAAAATGCTTGCTTGACATAGACCAAAAATGACAGTGTAAGTGGATCACCTGCCTGAAAGGCTCTCAAGCAGTACGGCTGTCCAACCCTCATGTCGTCCTCTCCTGACCCCTCAAGAATTCCTTTGATCTGCCGTGGAGACACCAGCCTGCAGGACTGTCGCCGCCCCGCGGGAGGCAGCAGCCTGCCCAGGTGCAGGTGCTGCGACAGGGGCCGTCCCTGGGGTGCTCCAGGAGCTGCTGCTCGGTAAGGCTGAGACATGCGGTGGAACAGCTGCGAGCACCCGAACAAGGGGTTTAATATTTAAAACCTTAATAAAGGAGGAGAAGCTGCCTCATTTTTATACGCAGTCTCTTTCCTCTTGTAATGCTGCCCATCAAATTAACGAATTTGGCATTGCTTTTGCTGACTTTCGAGCATCACAACTTCACCAGGCAACGGATGGCTCCTGCAAAGACTTCTCATCTGGAGAGCAAGGCTCCTGTTGTGGTCTTCAGTCTTTATGTAAGTGAGCGTGCTGACTCACAAAGCAAAAGCTGAAACACTTGCAAAAGTTTTGTATGAAATCCTTGGTTATGAGGATTCACCTTCTCATTTTCCACACTAGCTGGCCTTATAACACTGCTGGACTATTACAACTCTGAGGAGTTTCACTGATTTCACAGGGACTGTAGTAGCTTGCACGGTGGATGAGGTTTCAAAGTGTAATGAAAGTGCTTGTGAAGCTGTTCTACTTCATGTAGCTGTGGACTAGGAGAGCCTTGAAAGCAGGCTCCCAGCTGAGCAGGTGACAGCTACCAAATGAAGGGTATAAAATTCTTAGGATACCTTAATTTGACTGCTTGTCATGAACTGACTCTCAGATGCCTGTGAGCATCAACAGTATTTGGGTGCCTGGGTGCTCTAGAACCCTTTGGAAATGCCATCCTACCCAGGAGGGTTGGGGCCCATATGGTAAAATCAAAGTCCAGACAGACATAGCAGGAATTTGTATGCTACTACCAGACTCCTTGTATCAATAAAGAGATGTTTCTGTAAAATATGACCAAACTACAATTTCAGTGGAATGTAATCGTTCTCAGCTCCATGGTGCTGATGGCACATGGCCCAGAGCCTAAAGGGCCTGGACACAGCCTTGACCTCACTGAAGTGTGCTGCTTGGTACACAAGGAGGTGAATGAATCTTGGCCCAGTCGAGTTGCATCAGATCCACTTCTAAATTTTTTTCCCCTCTAATCTGAAGACTTAAAAATAATTTTATATTCCTGTGAAGTCAGATGTAAAATGCTTTTGAATTTTGCTTTTGACCTTTTTCATTTTGTATTTGTTTTCTTCACTGCAAATCCATAATTTATTTTGGGCAGTTAGGAAAGGAAGCAAATTCAAATCTCTTCATCCTATGAGTATATTAAAAGGTGATGTCTCAACATCGTCACAGATCTGCCAATGGACAAAGGGAAATGTAATTGATGCTTTTCAAAGGTGCCTTTTGTGTGAAAGTAACACTTTTGCTCAAACCCACCAACTCACAATATTTTGACATTTTTCAAACAGCTCTTCTGACTGGTTCTGTCACAAGCAAAAAGAAACCTATGTGAGAATCACCCGAGTCTGGTCCTTTCCTGAAGTTTCACTTACTGTTCAGCACAAGCTTAGAAGCCAGTGGCATGAAATGTATCACACGAGAGTGATGCGTTTCTTCAGTAAATGGACTGAAAATAAAGTCAGAGTGCAGTATTTCTCTCAGTTGTAATATGTTGATGAACCTGTCAGAGCAAAGACAAACTGCTCTGACTTCCCTGCCTGTTGGAGCACAGCCACCAGGATTGGAACTGAGACATCACGGGACAGGTGCTTTGAAAATTACAGAATTTCAGTAAAGGATCATGTGGCTGATCAAGAGGCTGACCCTTGCAGATTTTAACACCTTACATCCCCATTTACTCCTTGATTGTATGTCTTTTATGTTCACAAATAATCCTGTAGATTTGAAATGGCTTTTCATGTAATTCATTTCTGTGCAGTCTCAGCCCATGACCCAGCAAAAGTCTAATTTAAACCATTTAAAGGTGATTTTGTTCAGAAGTGAATTTCACCCTACTACACGTAATCACTGATCATCATTGAAGTGATTCACAGGTATGAGAGATGCAGAATCAGCTCCCAGACACTCTTGAAAATAGGTGATTTTGTTAATGGAAAGCACCACAGCTATAAGCAACAACGGTGGTCCTGCAGAATCTAGGAGCTGTGTTGCTTCTGCCTTTGTTCTCTGATTTTTTTCATATGTTACCTGTTTTAAATAAATCAAGGAAAATGTATAAATTCCACACTACACAGTATATTTAAAATCTTAGTAGAACTCGGCCTTAACTGTTACCTGGAGGTCTGTAAATAGCTGCAGTACTTTACTGCTGCTAATGCTGTAATTACCTTTCAATGCTGACTCACACTTGGGCTTTTTTTGTGTTTGTGTTCAGCAGTACAGTTTATTTGAAAAGTGCATAAAATATAAATATCCAAACTTCAAAGATGCTGTAGTAGAGGTAAATTGCCAAATGTTCTGTGATTTTCTCAATAGTTTTACGATAACAGAAAGCCAGTGTTTCATCAAAGATTTTTTTTTTTTCTTCAAGAACGATTGCATCAACTAGATATAAATTATAAATCATATTCTGTTTTACATGTGAAATGGGAGCTGTGAAGTGTATCGTGCTGGAGCAGATGGAGGCTAGGTGTTTTCATGTTTTTTCTGAGCCTGTGTTTTGCTTGTGATGCCATTTTCTATATACCCTATCCTTAAGTTCCTTTACATAAGGGCAAGAAACTGTAGCCAAGTAAATACGACTATTGACAAGTGTTACTAGCAGCAGGAGGCAATGAAAAACTCATCGGTAACACACACATACAAAAGCTGGAGTGGCATTTGTGCACAAGAGCAGTGAGCTCACTGAGCATCTGCTCAGGTCTCATGACATCAGAGATCGTATTGAAGGAAACGAGTGATCAAAACTGTATTTGCTCAGGCCGCCAAAACTGGTTGTGTTTTATTCGCTCTAGAAGCGTGGCTGGGGTTTGGTACAATTTAAAGCCTTGGAAGGAAACACCTTAGAAGGATGCTGTCTAAATTCCAGCCCACTTGTTCATTATCGTTAATAAGCACTATTTTATTGTGTTTACAAATGGCAAATTGAGCTATGATTTCTCGTTCCTTCGATGATACCTTTGCTACAAGGCAATAACAAACCAAAATCATAAAGCGTTTGCCTTAAATTGTTTCCTGGCTCCGTGTGCTTGCAAACCGCGGCGGGAGTGAGGGGAAGGAAGGCAGCGGAGGGCAGTGGCTCGTTTGGCAGGGCAGAGATGAGAAAACGCAGCCTCCCTGCTGGGGCGCAGGCAGAGGTGAAGGCAAAAGAACCGAGAAACACTTTTTAGCCAAGAAAATAACCGGGCTGGGCTCCCTGGGCTTAGGTTAAGTCAGCTGTAAACCAGGAATTTCCGCCATTGTTATTGACCAGACTTTGAACGCTTTTGTCAGCTGCATGTGTTAATAGCTTGTTAATGATTGATGCTGAGGTCTTTTATGACGCCAAATGAAAGTGAGAAATAAGTGCAGGATTTCGAGGTGACTTTTTCAGTAGCACTCTGTGCAGAATTTCAGCTGGTTTAAAACATTCATGCCTGCCAAGACGAGACAGGTAACACTGCAGCTCCAGATAGCACAGGACTACCCCGGCTGTGCTGCTCCTTCAGCCCTGCCTTGAACAGTAAAAATGCAGCACCCCTCAATCCGAAAAGCTAAATTTTAGAAGGTGATACGGTTGTGCCAGAGCACATAAAGGAGGGTAAAATGTATAGATGACTTGGTATGCGAAGCAAATAAATACCAGATTTGCAGAATGCTAAGAAGAGCCTTGTTAAAATTGCTCAAATATTTCAATTAGGGATTTCTTCCATCGTTCATTTCACCTGGTTCAGCAAAGCTGTTCAGCATATGCTGAATCTCTGGAAAAGTCAGTATGACACACAAGCACAATGCGTTGCTTGTCTCCATTGCCCGTGGATTCTGGAGCTTAACACGGCGATCTCCTGTGAGCTTATATGAGCTTTCTACTGATGGGAAACGATTCTGTGGTATTATTTACTTCACATGTAACCACATTCCTTCTATTCTTTTGCTGAGTAAACTAAGAATCGACAGAAATCTGGAAACATTGGGTACTTGGTATCTCCTCAGGAAAGCACAGGAAATGTGTAGGTGTCTGAAAGATTTAATATGCATTTATTTTTCGCTGCTCACGTTATTCCTTTTTACCATCATTGCTTGCCTGTCGTAAATCCAATTAGCGAGCTTTCTACTTTGCAATAAACTGCTCCTCAGGAAGAAAATTTGCTTTGTGAGCAAAGTCTTTTTTCTACAACACTATTGTAATTTTCTGTTTTTTTACTGCCTCACAAAGCACTGAAATAAAAGCAAAATAAGCTTTAGCACTGCATTTACTGCATTGTTCCCTCTTCCTGCAAAATGTTTTTTCCATCTCCCAACAATTTTGCTCTAGCAAAAATTTCTTATAAGGACGAAACAAAGAAGTATAAGAAAAAAATAATAAAAACCAAAAGAGATGCATAGATCTAGCCTAGAATAAGCAAAAACCTAATTGTTGGTGCAGTTGTGTGAGACAGGAAAGATCCAGGTTGAAGTCCCTGGTCTGAATCAAGCACTTAAACCCAAATTTGTCACGCTTTGAACAATTGTCCTAAGTGCTACAACAGTGCTGTGCTTTCTACGTTTGAAAAAAAAAATTCAGCTGAATACCTAACAGAACTCTCCAGCAGAAGGGATTGTCAGAACTGATATGTTCTTGTGAAAGTTTGATTTCCTGTAAATAGGTATTTTCTGAAAAAGATTACAGGTTAGTTTGTTCAGCTATTTCTCTTCCTTTAACTGAGGGAGTTTTGACTCGAACACAGCACAGGCTTAATTACTTGTGTTGGTTTCTGCAGCCTGTGTTAACTCTCCGTATTCTAAATGTTACAGAATCTAAACAGGATCAGAGAATATTGTGAACCTTTCAAGATAGCTTTGGAACAGAGTAGCCCCTGGTTTTAGCTGTCATCCTGGACTCAGGTTGATTTTTTTTTCTGTAGTATTGTGGTAATGAGTAATTCTAGGAAACGTGAGCCCTGCCGTATATGTAAATGACGCTGGTGAATTGTCTCTGGTCACTGTGTCCCTTATTCTCATTATTTATTCATGCTTTTTTTTTTCTCTGCAGAAATAACAAATTAAACCTTAGGAGACTTGGAGGTTCAAAGGCATGGTCATTAGTCTTTACTAAGTCCAGTTCTGTAGAGATTAGGACAGGAAACACCCTTAGATTTAACCCTTTCTGCATTTCACTGACATTCAGCAGCACTATCGCTTTCCTCAAAGGATATACAAAAGCCGATTGTATTATAAAGAAACTGATTTTTTTTCATACCTACTCATTGTAAGCACTTCATTCTGGTTCCAGTGACAGTAGTGCTTTTAGCTAGTCTTTTAAGTAGAATAAAAACCAGCAGAAAACCCTGATGGGTTCTCCAACTGCATCCACAGCACAGCACTTCACTGACTGGTTCATTGCAGAATGGAGTTCTTCTGGAGTCAAATGAGACCAGGACTGCAGGGGAGTGATATCTATTAGCAAATTAAGCAATGGTGCTTTGAATATATAGTAGTCATCATGAGAATGCCAGCTCTCACGATAATGTAGTATCACAGAACGATGGTTCCTTTTTTGAATAAGACTTCTGTAAGTAGCTGTTAACAAATGCTGACTCCACAATGAGAACCACTGTAGAACACATACAAATTCAAGAGGGGGAGAAGTGGCCAAGAACTTGCTGTTTGTTTTCAAAACTGTATCCTTTCTGTGTAGCCTTTAAAGCCCTGTTAGCAGCACTGATGCTTGGGCAGTGCTCACAGAGAGTGGTTGCAGCATGGCCACACCGGTGTGCCAGGCTGCCTGGGTGATGCCAGAAGGGCCACGTGCAGGAGGGCGCCTGCCCTGGTCTCACTCCTCACATCCCATCCCATCAAGCACCACGGCCAGGTCAATGTCTGTGGATCTTAGTAAACTACTGCAGGAATCACTGTGTCAGAAGGAACAATAAAATATGTACGACCCAAATCCTGAACATGGGTCTCAGGAATAGCTGTGCTAGTTGCCTTCAGGGGAGTTGGAAATTTGTCTGGTGTCGCAGTGACTGAAAATTCACTGAAAATGCCACATGGTGGTGAGGCCACAGGGAGAAAGCCTGACAACAGCCAAGAACAGCCATGGCTCCTCACAGAGGATTGCTGCTTTTCCTGGTTTGTTGTCAACTGGAAAACCAAACTCCAGGGGAGCGTATGTCTTCGTTTGTGAATGTATAGCAATAGTCCACCTAACTGGCCAGGAAGCAGAATGGCAGCATTCCCAGAGGGTGGAGAGAGGGCTCCTTCCCCTGCTAGTGCCCAGCAGTGAGGTGTGCCCCTGTCCAGTGAGCGGCTCCTGCTCTGGCCCCAGGGCAATGCAGGGGTGATTTGACTGTCACCGACACAGCTTGTCAAGGAGATGCACACTGGGAGTGACAAACACTCTGGAGAGTACATGCAGTGAGTCAGCAGGTGCTGCTATGGTAAAACAGGCTGAATTATCTGTTAGATAATGCTGTAGCCAAGGTGGATTCATTATTCTTATAAATTTACAAAGAGCAAAAAGTCCAGAGGCATCAGGGAAAAAAACTTGTTATAAATTATTTTTAACTACTAATAAAAAGTTGTAGGTAATTAGGTCATTAAAGTGGTCTCATTTTAAGACAGTGTCAGTTCACTGGGACTGTCTCTGTCTTCACTGGATTTAATGAAAGGAAGCTTTGAAACAAAGATAGGTGTTGCTGAGGAGCCAACCGAATCTCATTAAAAGTGGAGACAAGTTTTTTCCAGTAATACATCTTACCTTCAAAAACAATTTGGTTAATTTAAACTCTTTTAAAAATCTGGTTATTTTTTTATTCTGGGTGAGAAAATTGCAGAATATTGAAAAGTTTAAAATGTGTTGAAATGAGAACACTGAAAGATTTTTCTGACTTCAACAAAAGAGCTATTTAAAAAATAAACTCGACAGATATCACTGTCTAAAGCAGAAAAATACCTCTTTTTTTGTTGCAAAGCAGAATTACTATTAAGTACCTTTCATTTTACTCATATGCAAAAAAAAAAAAAAAAGTAAAGGGAGAAAAGACATATTTGTATTCTGAAAGAGACAAAGTGAAAGGAAGAGTGGCCACACACTCAGCGGTAAAAAAATATTGCCTCACTGATAGGGTTGCCTGTGAAAACGGTCCCTGAATGTTTTCACGGTTGTGAGACTTTTTTTTTTCACTGTAGTCATGCAAGCTGTGTGTTGCTGAGCTCCTGCTGAGCAACAGAGGAGGAATTACTGGAGTTCCATTCACAGTTTTGAAACTGTTTTGCATTACTGGACAGCCTGAACTGGATTTGGGTTAGGTTTCACTCTGAGCTGTAACTCTCTCTCTCCACCCCCTAAAATAATAATAATAATTACAAAAGTATGAGATGGGACTAGCGTCCCCACCCCCTGTTCATAACCCAGCAAACCAAATATTATTACATACATTATTGAAGGGGTGAGGAAAGTTAGAGGTCATGAACTGAGCTGTATGAATAGCTGGAGGTCAGATCAATCACAGCCATGGATTTCATGGCTGAGGCTTCAGCCCGTGGAGACTGGTTTAGTTCTACTACCTTCTAGCAGCTGATCACATATTCTAATTTAAATTGCCACTTAAACAGCTAATAAATAAATAAAGAATACACCAGTGTTTAGTATACAAGTAACTAATGCGTGTTTGGTTTTTTTTTTTCCTTTTATTAATGTATGGGGAGGAGTGGAGGGAAGGGAAGCTTGGAAATGAGGTAGAATTCAGGACCAAATAACTGTATGAAGAGAAGCTACTAGGGAATTGTCTGATGTGAGAAATGAGGCCTTTTTTGGAACATTCTCTGAATCTCAATGGGTAGCAAAGGATCTCAGATTAGTCAACCCAAAATTTGATGCACGTGATACTACCGCGTCCTCTGAATCTCTCTCTAGGATCAGATAGACACTTCTAGTTGCATTTGTGGAATTAGACAAAAATCTGCAAATACAGAATTTTGCCAATGGACTGGGAAGGGAAGGGGGGGGGAATTTGGGGCAAACCAAGCTTTTTTTGTTTGCATCAGACCCCTTTGAAGTGGCAGGAGTTTGTAGTTGCTTTGTGTTTTGCATTGCTACCTTTTCATATCTGAAGATTCAAACAATAGCTCCTGGTTATTATCCCACATATTATTGATTAAAAGCTTTGCCCAAAGACCTTCCATCTCACTTTCCAGCTTAGTGTGATTTACTTTTCTTTTTACTCCCTGTAACATATGATTAATGCTGAGCTAGAGAGTCCCAGTGAGATGAAGCAGAGTGTCAGGTAAGATTTGTCAGCTCGGAAGTATAGATTATTTTATGTTTCTCGAACTTTGTGGGCCCAGGGAACACAGATCTTGATTGTTAAATCCATCCACACTTTCCCTAGGGCTATAATATGCCAAAAACATTAAATAGCCCACTTAATACATAACCTCATTCTGTATGCTTGACTATTTTGTTTTTAATTTTTCTTCCCTTTCCAGGCTGCTCAAATGAAATGGGATCAAAGAAAAAAAATTATCCTCACTGGATTTTGTTAAAATATTAATAGGTTAGGGTTGACTGGCTAAATTGAATATCTGTGCTGATCTTGCTTGCATGTTTAACTTGTGCTTAGGAAAATATGTTTCCTAGGTGATAACCTTTTATGTACCAGCCTGACTTCATTGAAATGCATAGAGATAAAAATATGTCACACTCCATGGCCATGCTATTCTTGTGTGGCAGTGTGATTATTCAGATGATAATTGACCCCCACCTGTAGACAGCTCAAATTCTGTAGTCAATCATTCCATTTGATGTTAAAATATGTGAAAGTACAATTATATAATTTACATTACAAATCATCCTGAATGCCAGGCATCTCGGAACCACTGACAAACGAAAGGGGAAAAAGTCAATAAAGGAAGTGAATTACACTAGGCAAAGAATTCAACTTTTCTTATTTGCTCCTGCACAACAGCTTTTATGTAGGTGTTGTTGGTGGAGCTCAAACAGATATTGCTTAGTACTGAATTTGACTGCCTTTCAGCCCCCTCCTAACTTCAGTGATGCTTTCTCGATAAGAATACCTTCTTTCACTGCTGAGATGAGCATCCTCAGCAGCAGAGAAAGGTAGAAATGCATCCATTTCAGTGCAGATTTACCCAAAAAAGATTGTGGGCCAGCGAGTTGCACTCCAAATACTCCAGCTTCTAAGATTCTGATCCTGTAGACTTTGCTGTGTATTTTAAAGCTATCCAGAGCAGTTAAAGAATGTATTTGTACAGTTGCAGGTTGCTGTTTGTCATGCACCTGATGAAGGCCTGTTGAAAACATTATGGTCAGTGCTCAGATAATTCAGGCAAGAGAATCCAAATTGGCTCGTACCCTTCCTGCACAGTAAATGTATGCAGTGGTGGGGTTAGAGCTTGTCTTTGGACCATCCCAATCTGTCTGTCTTGAGTGCTGGGCACCAAGAATCTAAAATTCATGTGACTTTTATGGTAGATGAAGATATTTTGAACTATGGTTTTCTCCTCACATTGTTTTGGATCCTTCAACTCCTTTACAGCAATCCCCATGACATAGCTGCAGATAGTGTCTCAGACATGGACTATTCCTGACATTTCAGGGCTAAGCATTGTAATCCTCTATTTATTTATGATTACGCAAAAAAAGAGCCACCTTCTTGAGCTAATTATTCCACAGGTCTGTACTGGAGCATTCCAGTCTGCTAAGCAAGACAGACCAAGCTTGGGAATGTGTGATCAACTTTATAGCAAGAGAAATCTCAGTGTTAAATTGGCTTAAGTCCCCAAAAGTGAGTGAAGAACCAAGACAAAACGTTGCTGCTGGTAACACAGAACTTACTGCTTCTCTCCTCATGCTATTTTAGATTCTTGTTCCTCAGCTTCATACTGCAGAGCCATAGGAGATAACAAGTTTTCTGTTAATTTGTTTAGGTTTAAACATGGCATTGTTTTCCTTACTATACTAAGGACTGTGTCAACTGTGGATTCTCTCTTTTGATGCTGCCAGTAATCATTTGGTCACAGCTTCTTCATTTAGAACATTTAGGGTCAGATGATTTTGGGGAACAGCAGCATGGAGACTTCACCTGACAAGCAACCACTAATTAATAGTGATTCCTG
>NW_008628413.1:44098-58693 GCF_000691845.1 Merops nubicus
CATTAAATAATTATAAATCATAAACAAGTCAAGAGATACTGTTAGCTTATTTACAGTCTGTCTGCAATAACAAAAATAAGGAATTCATCATTTAGACCTACAATGAACAACTTAAGCAGCTATACTTTAAAATTAATGCATGTGGCTTGAGCCTCTATTTCTTAATAAGGAACCAGTCCAAATATAATTTTTAATGGAATCCTAGCCTTCACTCTCTAAAATTGCTAACTGGAATATTGTCCTAAGTCCTAACATTTCTTGGAAAATAATGTAAAATCTCTTTGTGTCCTGATGTAAACTCTTCTAAAAAAATGTGCAGAACCTCATCATTTCTTCAATCCAAAATTCAAAATCCAAACCATGTAAAACTTTCAGATTCCCAAGTACAAATATTCTAAGGAATGTTCATTACGAAGCAATTGTGAAATTTCATGTGCTCAAATGCTTCCTTTTACAAGACAAAAGAGAAGTTATGAAATTGTTTCAAAGAGCCTGAACATTCCTGATTTGTGAATGGGAAGGCTTTATGCAAAAGGCTCTGGTTTACCACCCAGCCTTGTTTCTCTGCTCCCATTGCAGAAGACAGGTACTTATCCTGGCAGTTCTCCTGTGAAACTTCAACTCTTCTCATCACTCTTACATTGGGAGTCCAAGCAGACTTATATTTTGTCCCCCTCAGCTGCTGTGATCAGGAAGAAATTCCCAGTGTTGCTCAACACAGAGCAGGGCTGAACCCAGTCCGGGTAACTTTCAGACCGGGATATACATACTACTTGCTTTTTCTTCCTTTTTTTTTTTTTTTTTTTTTTTAAGGCTGTTTTCCCTAGGTCCTTTTTAAAAGGGACAACTACCAGGAGCTGCATTCAGGCCTGCCATGAGTGGCTGCAGTTCTTCTGACTTCAGCAAAATTCCTCAGTCATTATCCCAGGTGTGAATTTGGCCCATTGTCCTTAATTAAAGCTCCAGTCTGCTCTCAGTAAATTTCACACCCTGTACAAGCATCAAATTATGTTCTTCAATTAGTTGCATCTTTTCTTCTATCCTTTTAATTTCAGGCCCATCAAAGAGCTGGTTTACTAAATCAATTTCAATGGGAATTTACACATTGTGAATCATAATGGATGCAAAATTGACTTGGCTAATGAATAGTTAGTGGCTTTGGGGTTAATAGTTTTGGGGTTTTGTCTCAGGTATTTTGTATTAAATTTAATTTTGATTTTGCTTTAATGCACACAATGTATTACTTCTCCTTTTTTCACCCAGGCCCATCTAAGATGTATTCTCTTTGCCTGCCTCAATTGATTTGCTTTGTGAATAACTATATGAGGTTTCTGTTTAAGAAAAGCACTTCTCTTGTCCCATTTCTATGCGCTAAATATTTTAGTCTGATGTATAAAGTTTAAATAGAAAAGAGTCAGTACATTATTACAGGGATGAAGAAGTTACTGTAGAGGTTTCTGCCTCTTACTGCTTTGCACGACTGGTCACAGACCTGCTATTTGCAGGAATACTTTTAGGCATTTGTGGGACTCCTTTATAAATAAAAATAAGTAGAACAGCTCTCCTGGCACCAAGGTACGACCTTGGTATAAATAAAATATGTCACTACCTCACTCATTTTTTAGGGTTCCAGTTTGGGGATATCAGTTTTGCCCAGGGAACACTTGGAAGTTCCTGCCTCGACAGGCTGTCCTGTGCAGGCTGGACGAATTGCTGTCTAGCTATAGGGGCTGGGGTTTGGCAAGCCTGGAAGACGTGTCTGTAAAAGTTTCTGTCTGTGCTAGTAGTTTTATGATGTTACTTTCCAGTTCTAGGTTTTAATTACCTCCTAAAATCTATCCCTTTCCTAACACATTTTAAAAAAGACTCTACCTGGAGGTATAATGACTGAATCACTTTTCTTGTTATAGTCTTGGAAATAGCTGCAGCATGATTAGCAACACTATTCCCAACACAGTCTCTATCCCCACTCTTCTGACACCCAGGAGATACTGAATCAGCAAGACGGTGGGATTAAGATGCCCATAAAAGAGCTCTTCTGATCCATCTGTCTGGCCTCACTGGAGAAGGCTGCTCAGCAAGGACTTTGAGTATGATTTTGACAAGATGCTTCTTACCTGCCCTGACAGCATGTGCCATCACAGCTACGAACGAACTTCTCATGCCTGGGAAATGACCTCTAGAGAGCCAGGACACTATCCCAGTCACCACTGGGCATGGCACCCCTCATCATAAAGTGAGTTAAACCATTGCAACGTTGACAGTTTTTTAAGGACGACCCATCGCATGGTGCGTGGGCTGGAGTGCATCATTTCCCTACGTTTCCTGGCAGAATGTCTAACACTGAGTGCTTTTGACATGAGATTTTTAAGAACAAAAAAGGGAAGGGCAAATAAGTTTTCACACTTCCCCAAAAGAAGCCTGTGCTGTTTTGCTGCCCCAACATTAAGACACCATTTTTAGTAATAAAAATAGACAGAATTTTAACAGGAGGGATTTAAAAAAAAAGAAGAAACAACAAAAAAAGCCCCCAAAAAACAGTGGATAACATGAATGTGTACTTCAGAACATGGGCCTGCGTTTAATAAACATGGTTTAACTTTTCTGTATTCAAACATATTGGGAATATAAACACCAGATAAAAGCGAGGAGACTGTTTGAGGGGACAGCTCCAGCAGGATAGTAAATGGGTATAATAAGGCCAGATGTAGATTTAAGCTTAAAGCAGGTGATTTCTGCCTAAGGAAGTTCAGCAAATTCAAGAAGGACAGTTAAAACGAGAAGTCCAACTACACCCCAGGTTTAGTAATCCATGAGTTAACTGTCTGAGTTTGAGATTAATGGTAGTACAGCCACAGAGGCATCTGAGCTGACTCTCTAAAGAGACAGGTATCCAATTGAGCTGGACATTCATGATTTGAATATAACTGTCCTACTGCCAGTGATGAGCTGGAGCTAATTAAGCCCTGCTGGACCTCAGCTGTTTTAAACTGAGGCACTGCGATGCCTCTGCACCATGAGCTGAACTGTGTTCCTTAATACCTATTTTTTCCAGTTTTTCCCATTATGCAGTGTATTGTAGTGTCCCTTGTTTGCATGGACAATGGAGCCCGGTCAGATTTTGAAAGCAGATCCTTAAGGTATTTTGTTGAGGTAGCAATAACGCTAGAGACCTTGTGGTCTCAAGTTTTCTACATATCTGGACAGGTAGTTCCACATCTCCCTTGGTCAGTATGTGCGGTACCTGCCTGTGCAGGCTGGCCAGCTTGGGCTCACTGCTGTGGGGCAGACTGGGGACAGGGCAGGCTCCTCTGGGGGTCCTGGTGAGCCTCTGCACTGCTTCTGTGCCAGGCGCTGCCACAAGAGTTACTGCGAACTGCACAAAACTGGTGTCTGTTATTTGTGGGCCTGGAAATGGCATGTCTAAATTTTCTCCATATTTCATATTCCCCTATGGCTTTATCTCATGTTTCTTTTTGGAAAAGATTTATGTTAGATTGTTATGGAAGGGAGCCTAAGATCCCTTCTGATCCCTGCCGAGGCTCTAATGTTTTTATGTACACCAACTTTTTTTTCTGCTACTCTTGTCTTTTTCTACAAAAGAAAAGAATGACTATGTGCAGAGGAGAAAAAAAGTTCCGGAGTAGAATTGAGATGTGATAGTACAAAGTCACCTACTCAAATATCTCAGAGACAGGAAACACGCTTAGATGATCAGTGGTGGTTGTGATCCTGTCAGGAAAAGGCAACTTAGAACTTGGGTTTGATAACCTAGGCTGAAGGACAGTTTCTTTTGGAGATACCAATTTATCTTCCTATTGCCTTCTGATAGCTCTATGAGAGAACTGTCTGCTGACAGTCTGTTGGGTCATCTGTCTGTTCTTCTTGATACTCCCTTCTATCAGCAGTCACCACATTTTTCTTTCTAGGGCCAAATCCAATACCTACTGAAGTCCAAATTAAAAAAGTCCCAGGATTTTATACCCTACTGTGCTAGATGAGCCAAGGCAAGGTGTTTAGAGTCCACTATATCTGGTTCATCAGATGCCGAAATGAGTTTTGCCAGAAAATTACTCCCTCCTATAGGCAGTGTGTTACATTTGTAAGAAGGGTGCAGTCAGTGAGCTAACCTGAATCTCCTAATTCTGTGCCTTCAGTCACAAAGGGCTGGATTCCTCACTGATGGCCATCAGCATTGTGCCCAGCTTCATACTACCATAAAATGTCCTGAGAGGTGTGTGGCTTGGGTTGTTTCAGCAAAGGATATTTTATTAATGAGCAAACATAAGAAAGAATATTTTACTTTGAGTCTTGAATTAAGTAAGTATACAGTACAGGAGGGAAAAGTATAACCTGCAGCTGTGTTTCTGCAATGAATGAGAGTCTCGTATTTTAAAGTTCTGTGTATCGTACCAAAAATAGTAGATTTGCATGAGCAGCAATGTGTGCAGCTCATACGCAGCTACATGTGTCTTACTGGCTCGGCTGCTTATTTTTGAGCCATTGTATTTAGGATAAACAATGGAGAGACTGCTGCAGTATTGCTGGCATTACACATCAGGCATTAGAGACAATTAATGGGCTTTAACTTCCCAAATTACTTAAGAGCTTCAGAAGAAATCTGGAGAGTAATTTTCAGTCATTGGAATGAAAATGTCACAGTTTTGTGCTTTGGTAAATAATGGGTTCGCAGAGATGTCTTCCTTATCGCTGTGGTATGCTTATTCATTAAGGGCTAATTGCAGAGGTCTCTAAATGAAACACTGCAAACCACATTCCACTCCACTGCCAGTTTGTTTAAAGTCTGCAAAGCTTTATTATTAGCGCGATTTAATTATGAAAATGGCAACCATGGAGAATTCTGAACACATTCTTTCCCTTGATCATTAGTTACAGGGCAAAAATGAAACACTTCCAACAATGAAGGGTTCATATTTCAAGCTTATACAGTAGCTGCTAAAAGGCTATACTCAGAAAATCAATTTTATTAAAGTCCTTCAAGCACTAAAGGGACTTCCATGCAACTAAGCAATTTTAAAAACATGTCCACAAGCAGTGACTTTTTGATTCATGTTTTTATCAGGGTTATATTTTCACTGTTTTCAATATTGTCCCCCAAAGCAGGGTCAGAAATGGTTTGAGAGGGGGAGAAGAGGTGAGTAGAGCATGTTCTGACATAGCTGTGACTTGCATCCTTTACCTTAAGGCACTTAAAAGAGGACTAGAACGGGATCTGAGGAGCCTGGCATGCTCTTAACTAAAACAGATCAAAAGTCAATAGTGTTTTCACCTTTTTCAGCTTTCTTTTGCAGCCCAGGAAATTAAGTTTGGGGGACCACTAAGGGACAGTGTAGACTCTGGATTTTTTTGAAAAATGAAGCTGTGATTTGAGCTAAAAATAACAGCAAACTATTTTCCTAGCGATAAAAGGGAATGACATGCATGGTAAAAGGATGAAAAGAGTCCATGCGTTGCTCTGCTCCTGAAGAGATGACAGGGAGTTGAGAGCTGTGTCTGCATTGCAGGGCCTAACATCACTGAACCAAAGGAAAATGGAGTGCGGGTCCACCCAATCACTGAGCTGAGAAATAAATTATTGCCCTGATCTGAAGTCCTTTGACTTCCAGGATTCAAAACTCCCCAAATTAGTCGATAACACTAGTCCAGGGGTAAGAGTGTAGAAAGTCTTTCACAGCATCCTGAAATTAGTCTTTATGTGCATGTCCATGTGTATATTTGAATTCCAGCTTTTTTAGAATGGTAATGGGTATCCTGTTTGTTGTCCACAGGACAAAAGAAGCTATCACCTAAAATCAAGTATGATTAAAACATTGCTGATGAAGTAAAAGATACAGAGAAGAAAGACATGAAAGCAGATGAAATAGGTGCCATAGAAGGGTTGTCACTACTATTAAGAAAAAAATAATATGAAGCACAACTGTCCCCTCTCATGTATAATCTAGTTTTACTTTGTTCTTTGATATTTATATACTTGCTTTCTGCTTCTTTTCTTGTTATTTCATTTTTTGAGACCTGTATTTCCAAATACACTCTCTTTCTGTCACTCAGTAGCCCAAACTAGTCCAGATCCCCAAGCATGCTCTTTAGATAGAGAAATAATGAGTAAAATTTTTTTTCCACACACGGTATCTAAAATGTAAGGAGGAGATCTGAAAGGTGCTGTCGTCTTAAAAGAGTTGTTTCTGTATCTGCCATTTAAAAAGGAACCTTTTGATAAAATCCCTGTTGCCCCTCTAAACACTTCTGTGTGGTTTGGGAGGAAGAATCTGGTGTCTGCTGTTTGGGTGGGGATATCACAGCAGTTCAGATGTGCCTGGGAGGGGCTGCCTGTGCTCAGAGCAGGGCTGCTGCTAAAGCAGGTAGTGCCAGGTGAACTCCTAGTAAGTAGTTTCCATTGTAGATCGACAAAACTAAACCCCACAAACTCTCAGCGCGAAATAACTGGGGCCCCAAAACTTTGGCTGTATTTGTGGTGCATGGGCAGGTGTTTTGCCAATGACCAGGCCCAACAAAAATGATACCACCACCAGCAGGAAGATGAACCAATACACAGACTGTACTGTAGACAAGAAGGACATTCCATGAATGATCGCTGGGGGTACAAACAGATCAATCAGCTGGTACATAATTGATGCCACCCCCAACAATCTCACAAAGGACGTAACTCAGCCCACAACAGGTGGTACAAACAGAGACCCGAGGTTGCCCACAGTTGGCATGGGAAACAGCCAGAACAGCAAGCTGAACACATAAGAAAAGGGTGCCCACATGGTGACTCTCACCTGATCGACCTGCGTTTGCAAAGGCCTAGACAGACCAGGGCCCAGCTCCAGGGAGAGTCAGGAGGTCTGCCCTGAACCAGGAAGCTCTGGGGAGTGCACTCCACAGACAGACACTCCTGACTCCCTGCAAGTGGTCCCAGCTTTTATCCCCAAGCAGACACCTGACCTTTGTCAATTCAATGCGGGACCCCTGGGGCTCATTTCCCTTCTGGCTCTCCCTGCAGGGCCGGCCGCACCCTGGGGGGAAGCTATAAGGCAAACTCAGCACCTCTGTATGAAGGGCTGTGGGAATCAGCCATATGTCAACCTTAATTCAGGGCTCGGGGTTCAGACCCCAGCATTTCACCAGGATCTTCACAAGCACAATGTTTGGGCTAATGCTCTTCCCACTTAACACAGTTATGAACCTTGCATCAGCTTAGTGGAAACAAACTGAAGCAAACTGGCAGGGAGTTATAAAAACTGTGGTCGAGTGCATGCTTGTATGTACATCCAGTATTCCAAATATTCCATGCTGCAGCCACTGAGGTCAATCCAACATACTTTATCAATTTTAATGTGTGAATTTATCCAGATTCTCCACGTAGCTCAGATTTAGCAGCAACGGATCGGTGAAGTCATTATAGTCTTTTAAAAATTATTTTTATATGACGGGATTGTTAGACCTTAAGTCTCTGGTGACAGCAATAAATACCCATCATTAGGTAGGAGAGATTATGAGAGGCTTCTCTCATTCTGCGTGTGAAAGATCATTTCCTTCTGGGAGCCATAAGGAATGCAACTGATGGAGGAAAAAATCCTCTTCTTGGTAAACTTAAAATGCATAAATCAAAATTTTTGATCTTGGTATCAGTTGTAATTTTCAGTCTCATAAATTAGACGTTGATGTTATCTGTTTTTGCAAAATGTGGAAATCCTACAGGAGTGGCCCTGCTTTGGGTCCCAGCTTTACCTCCAGCTTGGCCACCCCAGTTCCCTGCAGCCCCAGGAGCGATTCCCCTTCCTGCTTCTTGCTCCTTTTAACTGTGCAAGTGGAAAGTGCTCAGATGCTACAGTGAGGAAGAAGCCTCCAAGGGCTCAGACCTGCAGCAGTGTAGGGGAGCTGGGTCTCTCCACAGCCTGTGTTTCAGGCCACGCTGGCAGGAGTGGGGCAAGAAGGAAAGGCAGCGTCGAGCAGACAGGCTTCTGGCAACCTCAGTCCAAGAACCACCTCACGTGGATATGGAGGAAGATGGCACAAATACTAAATTAAAGCAGACGTCAGTGTCACGCTCCCTGTCGAATAAGGACAACACGGTTTGAATTGTGACTCACGCTGCTGCTGGCTGAAAGCTGGGGTTTGTCTTGCTCAGCAGCACAATTCTGGTTCAGAGTGAAAACCCCTTGGGTTTAAAAGAGGTGAAGTGGATTATGGTGGAAATTATTTTTGACCTATGAATATATATCATTAAAACCAATGTTTCATTTCAGTGTCAAGATCTGGATTCTTATAGAAAACCCTTGTAATGAAAAGTAAAAGAAAAATGAAGCCTCTTCATAGCGATTGTTTTAATTTAGAGTATAGAAGGACCTTTACCAAAATAACATATATTCATGAAAGGCTTTGATGTTCCAAAGGAGCGTTCCCCTCCTGGCACATCTGCAAAATCAAATGGAAAAGTGTCTTCTAGCTACATCAGGTTCTTGATTTTACTCATGCAAAGATGAGTCTAGCCAGCCCAGGCAGGGTAATGCAGAGAAGGCCCCGTCCTCCTTCAGCTCACAGTAAGTTCGGGTTTCTCATGGAGGCAGCTGAGGAGAAAAGCCAAGGTCTGTTCCTGAGATGTTAGCTGAACATGGTGTTCCGGGGCACAGGAATTCTCTGACCACCTCTTTGCTTCCCCGTCATTCACTCCTCAGTTGCTGCCATCTTCATCTGCGCTTTTTCCTCAGCAAATTTTTGTGAGCTTACCATGGCTTTCGCCGTGTTTTATTTTCTGTCGACATTATTGACCATTTTGGGTGGTGACAAACAACTGAACCATATTGATAACAATTTATTAGTACTCTAATTAATGAATTTACCCCATGACCTAGCTGCAATCACAACCGCGCGCTCAATATTTGCCTGTGGACTGAGAAGCAGTACTTGCAAACTTAGGTTCTGTGTTCAGACTAAGGAGTCTCTGAATTCTTCCTAGATTTCAAAAGACCAGGGAAGACAAAAACACAGAAATTATCACATCTCTGTTGATTTCATAAGAGTTGTAATAATTAAAATTCAGGGCAAACCTTTCAAATAATCAAGTAAGTTTTCTAACAATGACCAAAACCTATAAAAGCATCTCTATTACATTTGACTACAGCACACTTTTAATTTAATTTTAGCAACAAGTAGCTGAATTGATAGGAATATGCATATGTTTGGTTGAAAATAAAGTCTTGTAGCCAGGACAACAAAACTCGTATGAAGTGGTAAAAAAAAAAGTGTGAGAAGCTGCAGTAAACTTCCACACGTGGAGCAGGATGAGCTCTTAGAGCAAGGGGCTGTGCCCTTCAGCCAGCCCAGGTGCCCCTGCCTGCTGCCCCTGCCTCCACCCTCCCAGGTAAGGCTTTGCCAGCCCTCTTACAAATCTTCTAGTTCTGCATGAGTATGTTCTCAGAGGTGCTTGTGCTAGTCTGTGCTTCTGCCAGTATCACTGGGGGAGAGCCCTTTTCTGGGACAGCTGTCTGGGTGGGGGGAAATGGGGTAGCCCCTTTTGGGGTAGGTGCAGACCCTTTTGTTAAGCTACTGACTGGAGAAACCTCAATGGCGGATGCCAGAAGCAGTTTTGTGCCTCATTCCATAGGTGTCTAGTGCATAAATGAAGGTGTTCCCAATTTCTTATGCAGTGCTCTGGTCCTCCTTGGAGGGGTCTTGCATGTGGGATCTGGCCAGGTCTTATGATCAGAGCTGCATGATTGCTGTTTGTTGCAGAAGCTAAGGCAGAAATAGGCACAGCTACTTAGTGTCCTCCTTTGCTCTCGTCTTGCTTCACCCTGATGTCCATAAGGAAGACCTAAGCATAGGGCAGAGCAGCTCTGCCCTTCACCACAGCATTGTTCCTTTCCTGGAAGGGCTGCTGTAGTGGCAGGAGAAGAGGAATTCCTGGTACCATGGCAGGGAAGGAGGCTACTGTTAGTTCCCGTGTAGGTGATGGAATTTCCTGTGTGTGTGTGTGACTGCACGTGGATAGATATGTTCTGTCTAAGAGGGAAATGTACAAGGGGATCAATTTGTCCCATTACATATTTCATCATACCTTCAGTGAACAAGTTTTTCATCTTCTCCATTGCTCTTTCATTGTCTAAGTGGACAGGAAGTTCAATAAGTTTAATTATTAATTTTTATTTTAGATTTTATTTTTATCTGGACTTTTAAATTAGCGCTACTTAAGTGGATTAGAAATTTGGCAAAATGAGTTCACCTGGTGCTCGCCCTGAAAGCCCTGACCCTGCAAACACGCTCCTGGCAGGAGTCTTGATCTCATGGTAGACTTTAGGACTGCTCAGATTAGAAAAGAATTGCAGGATTAAGTCTTAGCAGTTCATTTGAAATATAAGACATTTGTTGCTTAATCTTGCAAAACAGGACTCTCAAGTTTTCTTTCTCTTTAAAACAATATAAATATTCATCTAGTGAAATCAATGGATGCTTTCAGGAGATTCCTTTAACCATGTGAAGTCAAAGCAGCTCCAATAAAAACTTGAATGATTTTTATCTCTTCCCATCAGTCTAGTAAGAGAGTTTATTTGATAAGTATGAATATATGATCCAAATGTTTCTGAAAGGCTCAGAAGCTACCTCTGGAAAAACAAGTAACAAATGCAGCTGTAGGGATCTGTGGCTGTGTTTTCAGAAAGTTTGAGGATATGGTTTTGGCCAGAATCACCACCTGAACACGCTGAGCTGGAAATGGTGAGCCCAGGGAGATCTCTCACCTCGGCTGCCGGCCGCCATGAGCCCATTGGCCACTGGTCCTGGTTTCAGTAGTTGAGAGCTAGCCCTTCTCTAATGTGGTCAGAGTGAAGGGTGGGGTTTGGTCTTCTCTTTTTGACTAGCTCTTACTCGCTCTGGGTATGGTCACATAAAATGTCTCTCCTGTACAGAATGAACTGCTCTATGTTTGTTTTGTTTTGTTTTGTTTTGTTTTGTTTTGTTTTGTTTTGTTTTGTTTTGTTTTGTTTTTTAATGGCTGAATTACCAAGGTATTAATTTGAGAGCTGTGGGGCTCTCTCATGCATGAGCATTTATGAAATCCTTATTTCTTACTTTTTATTTGCTTTTTTTCTATGTAACAGGAGAAATTTGGATTTAACCATCGTGATGGCTTGACTTAAGATTGATAAAAACCAACTGCTTTACAACCTGACACTTCATCCCTCATTCATGTCACCATTCTACTTCTGTTTTGTTTCTTAGATCAGTCAGAGTTAAATCCAGACTGTCAGCTATAACTTTGAACTCCCTGGCTTTTTTTACAAGAGTACATGTCTCTTTTTTTCTTGTTTATATTGATCTTATGGTCTGACCTATGAAAGAGTGATGGGGATGTTAGAGAGGCAGGTTGTCAGGCTGCTATGATGGGATGCAGCAAGTAGAGGGAGCTGCAGAATAATGCAGCTGCTTTGCTTTGGCTGGAGCCTCGCACACAGGCTCTGTTAGTCCTTTGAGGTCTGGAGTCCTCCTTTGCTCCTTGCCCCAAGCTTAGCTCTGCTCTGCTTAATAAAATAACTGGATAAATCTTCATCATGAACAGCAGGCAAAGATACTCCTGAGATTTTAGCAAGCTTGAGATAATGCTTGCAAGGCACAGAGATGGTCAGAGTATGCCAGTCAGAAGACAGATGCCAGTAGGAATTAATGGTAAAATAAAAGTGCCTTAAAATGGTGTTACATGGTACTAATTGATTTGGGAAAAATAATCAGCATATCCCAGGTACGTAGCTAAGGTGTGCAGGGAAGGATTGCATTTGGTTATTTTAAGTTTCCAGTACTACCATAAAAGTTATTTTTACATATCTATATATCTCTATATATGCATATATAAGTACAAGGCAGTTCTTAAACTTCCTTACCTGAAAATAAACCCAGGGGGATTTCAGGCACTGCACAGGGGCTTTCTTGAAACCGTGGCTGCTGCTGGGGTTTGAAGAACTTGCTAGGGCTGAGCTGTTACGAAAACCTGTATTTCAGGTAAACTCAGAAAAGCCTGATAAATTTAAGAAAAGTGTAAATGTATGTTAGTAAGTAAAACAGTATCCTAACTGGCCTCACTTTCCATACAGAGAGATTATTTTGAAAATACTCATGCCTACAGGTTCAAAGTTCCCTGACATCAATAAAGTTTATCCAACGTTGGAGAAACACAAATAATGCCCCCATAGGTCTAGCAGTAAAGCAGACAAAACAAGAGGCTTCTGCTCCTTGCTTATAAAACCCTCATATTTATAGTTATGAAAACAACTTATGGAAAAATGTGCTCAGTGAGCAGAGCTGGAGCAAGGCTGGGTAGTGCCCAGCACAGCCAAAGCTTCATCTATGGTAACGTGGGGCTGGAAGGCTGTTCTGCCTGAGCGCTTATAAGTCTGTGTGGGTTTCTATAGCCCTTATAATAATTTAAACTAACCAGAGAAGTGAAACTACCAGTCACTAAATTTAGTTGGTGATTTTGATCACCCATTGTCAACAAACAATTGAAGTGATGAATAAAAATATGTTGATATGGGGACTGTTGTTACTACAGAGAAAAATTATTTTAGGTTATTTTAAGTAAACTGTCTGTGAATAGTTTGCTGTAAATAGTTTGTGGCTGCACTTAATCAAAACTAATATCTGTAGTTCTGACATCATATTGTTCTCACCATCTAGATTAGTAGATTTTTCCCTATAATCTTCAATTTTTCATTTCACAAGTTCAGAGTTCATTCTGAATGAGTATTGTTTAATACCCACCCAAGATTTGCCTTTTCCGTGAAATGCTCTTCCCAGCACATTGATTTATTGCTGTAGTTGTAGAAAGCACATAAACACAGCCAAAGTGAATTAGATATTTTCTGAAGCAAATATTAATGAAAGAAGTCATCCATTTCCAGCAGCTGTGCATATATCAGGGAAAGCTTCCTAAGACTGGGCTGATTTAGGTATACATTGGATATTAACTGAGTATTTGATTACATGTAATGAAATGCAGGCAGTTGTAGCTGTTCTGCCTGTAACACCAACTAGCAGGTACGTACTGGGTAGTTCTGCTCTCCAAGAAGAGACTGGCCTTTGGGCACCTCCTCCGTGGTATCTGACCGAAAGAAAGGGACTTTGTATTTGAGAAGGGTCTGAGAAGCCCTACTGGCAGGTGTAGCACCGGTTATGGAGGTACTGTACAGGCACCCTTTCCAGTTTGTTCCCCCACCTTCTGCCCTGGAGCTGTAATTCTCTTTTGTGTGGATAATCTGCAGTAGGTGCCTGTAGCTCCAGGGCTGCTGCAGAGAGAGGAGTTTTCCATCGGAGCACATCCTAGTTGGTGGGATGTCTGTCCTGCCACTGGCTTGCTTGGTGGGCTTTGCTGGCCTCCACTGGAACCCACAGCCATGGCTTTGCCCGAGCTGACAAAATGCTTTCTCTAGAGACATGATAGTCCTTCTTGTTTTCTTTTGTTTTGTTTTGTTTTTTCTTAAGCTGTTACTGACTATATTTAAAAGATGTTTCAGAGTGAATTAGTGGGATGATTTTCAGAGACCAAGAGGGATCCAGTCCTGTTTCCTGCCCTGCAAGCCAGAAACATGCTGTATTTTTGTGATTATGCCGAAGTCCTGGACCTGAGGTTTTGGTGTTAGGAAATAGGAGCAGCTCCACTTGCATTTCTCCTGATTTACACCTGTATAATGAGCTCAGCATCTCTTTTCAAAGACTAGTTGTGCCTTGAAAGTGCTCTCTCTATCAAAGCATGGTGTGTAATGTGTACTTGCTGCCTTTTCTCTCTAAGTTTCTGCTAGGAGATGGCAACCTTGTGTGCTGCTGTATCAGCTCCATTGCTTCTGTTTGAATTTTCTGGGAATTACTTGGCATGAATTGGGACAATCTCCCTTTTCTGAATGTGTAATAAGGCTTAAGAGCACAAAGGGCCTGTGTTACACAAGCGAAGAAGGGCTGAACATACAAGCCTTGAACTATGTCATCCAAAGCAAAACAAGGTGATGGAGCTGCTTGTCTGCTTGTGCCCCTCTATACCCAGACTCACCAGGGCCTGTAGGAGGCTACTGTTAGGAAATTTGCCCTAAAGGAACTGGATTCCTTCTTGATGGCTTTGTGTGAGGAGTCGGTTGGTTTACTTTTAGACTGTGGCATGGCTGCTGCTGTTGTGGGCTGAATTCGGGAGGCAGAGAGAGCAGGGGGAGTTCTGTGCTCATTTCCCTTCCCAGTGTATTCTCTCATCTGGATCCACAACGGCCGTGTGGCAGAGATTTGTGCCATTCTACACCAGGGACTTGCCCAGAAGCAAAAATTCTTATTTTTCCACTAATGCTCAATTGAATTTAAGGGCTTGGTTATATTTTGCATGGCATAAATGCCACATCAATGGTATTCATTGAGAGAGATTATTATTGAGTGGATCAGATAAACGTGGCCTACAAATGTGCTGATTTACTCCAGCTTGTAAAACAAAACAGTTTACGTATACAATTTAAACATTCTTTCTCCTCTTTTTTTCCCCGCTAACCACATCCCTTGTGTGCATAATTGAGATTTCCTTACCACCCGGGAGAATTCAGGGGG
>NW_008628414.1:0-7861 GCF_000691845.1 Merops nubicus
CTTCAGATCAGATGTTCGGGGAGATGTTCGGGTTCGAGGAGAGGAGCTCCCCCGAAACTCGGCTGTCCTCGGAGCTCTCGGCTCCATTCAAAGCACCTTCCAGGTCACTCTTCCGAAACGATGGGACCCAGATTCTTTCAGGCCCTGTGGAGTATGAAACTGAAATACTCTCCTATCAACAGGGTTACGTGTTCACAGCAAATCGGCACAACTGAGATCAATATAAGCAACGCAAACCCGTTCAGTTCCACAGTCTCACGTGTTTACAACAAGCAGCAAGGTGACCAAGTTAAGTGGTAACTTAATGAGCAGACCGGCAGAAACAGCAAAAGAGTAAAGGTACCCTTGCTCAGGTAACAGATTGCTGAAGTGAACCTGCTCTACCTCACATATTTCCTGAACATTTCCTTGTTTTCCATTTGCAGGTGCTCACATCCTCCCCCAGAAAACCAGTACCTGCTCCTCTGTTGGTGGCACAGCTGCTCTCCTCCAAAGAGCAAAGCCCTGACTGCACTCCCCAACGTGAGAGCTGCAGCCTGAGCAGCAGCAGTTTGGTTTGGCTACAGATACCAACAACCACAGAAAACTGTGACAGCAGTTTGCTTAACTACATAAATGAGGGCTGTGCTACAGGGCACTCTTTAATCCTCCAGGGCAAAGATGAGGTCTTGCGGCATTTCAACGTAAACAAAAAGCTGTCTCTACGTGCTTTTAAAAAATTGCACCTTTGCATTCTGTGGCTGTATCACAAGAGAGATACCAGACGTGCAGTCTGTGGGTACTCTAAAACAGAAACGCTCTGACCGTTAAATTAAATATTGATGGGTAAAATCAACATCACAAAACAGTAACATACGTTATTGTACCCGCTTTCCCAAGAAAGGGATGCAATGCCCAAGTAAAATTCCTCTTTCAGGTGTTGGGTACGCCCAGCACTGAGGTGTAACTGTGCTGATGGCACCTGCACGGCACACACGGACGCCCACCGGTGCTGCCTGGCTGCCCCCCAGGGTGAGCTGTGGCCACTCCAATTCAGTGGTAAAAACTGATGTGGCCATTCTGTCATCACTGGGGCCAGGTCCAGCTCTCCACTCTGACTAGACCTGGTGGAGTGATCGTATCAAAAGTAAGGAAAGCAGGAGACGTCAGTAAGAGGAACTGGGATGCCAAGGTCACGCCAAGGCGTTTGCTGATGGTGGACATGGCCTTTGAGCAGCGTAGGCCCCACGAGTGAGACTCTCACTTGAGCTGCAACAACAGCCAGTAGAGCTGCTGTGCTGTTTGGAAAGCTGCGTGCTGATTCAAACTTGAGAGGCAGGTTTAGATCAGGTACTGCCCCAAAATGGGTTAAAAATAAGCATGTGTGAGAATGCCAATAAGCTCCTGTAATAACAAAGGCAGATGGGGGAGGGAAGTGAGTGGCCGTATGGGGAGCTGGCTTTCCCCAGCCCATGGCAGGTGGCCTGCCCAGCTGTGTACATCAGGAGGTCTCTCGTACCAAAGGCCCATCTGACACACATACAGGTATGCTTTTGGACAAATATTTCAGGCATGTTGATAATGTGTGCCCCATTGAGGAAAATGGTTCTAAATGTTTGTTTGTATGGTTAAAATATGAGAGAAAAGCACATTTAGTTTTTGCCTGAGGTGCCATGCGGTTTAAAAATATTATTTAGAACTACAACCCTCATTTGCCCATAAGCTCATGAGTGTAATTTTAAACACAGCTCAGTTAAGTATTTTCAAACACGTCTACAATAAAACCATTCCACAGAGCTATGCTCATGGCACCATATCTGCTTTAAAATGAATCCACTCAGCAGAAAATTTCAGAGTCAGATTTGGCCAGGGAAATAGAGAAAGACCAAATTATAACATGGGAAAGGAAACACCAGGTAAAAAAGAAAAGGAAGAAATGGATGAGAAAATACCAGGCCAGGCTGAATCTATTTCAGGGCAATGGTGATGACAGATGCTTTCTGGAGCATCTATGGGAAGCAGATCGTGTTGGATGTAGAAAGCACATTAAAGTCAAAGCACAGACTCGGGTTCTCTTTTGCCAACTCTTATTTGACAGTGAAAAACTCTGTTGGAGAGGTGCAATAGAGGGCTGAGGGCTTTAATGCCTGGAAACACCACAGTTCACCAAAGGACATCCCTCAGCACATGGAGGTATTGCCTGAGGCCTTTTTATTTCAACAATATCAAGTGTGGCTACAGTAGCATCCATGGGGTTCAGGTGATCCTTATCCTTGCTGAGCTACAGACTTGTGCCTTATCTTAGCAGCCCTTTGATGGAATTATAATAATTGTAATTCACGTTTGTCTATCCCTCTGGATCTTCATGGAGGCCTAATGGATGACTGGCCTGAGGATCAATATTAACACTTCTTGTCTACTTGGGAAGAGAGAACTGGATGTTAAAATAAATACTTCTGCTGTGCTAAAGATGCAGAAATAACAAGTGGGTCGATACAAACGAAGCTGACCTGCAGGTGAGAGGGCACGAGGGGACCTGGCTGTCCTGTGGACGCGGCTGCTTCACGAGCATGCCTGCCTGGGGGCTTCTTCAGTAGCATCATCAATCACACAACATTCCCACAACCAAATTCTTCCTAATCTAACCAAACAATTCTTAAACCTTTAATGGGCCCATGATTGTAAAATCATTTCGTCTGGGTTTTTCAGCAGTAATCTTCAAATTACGGGTCTGTAACAGCAATAATGGAATGTGTCATAAAAGAGTTTTTCCTCAGTGAGTCTGTTATTGTAATAAAATAATGTATCTAGTCACCTCTACATTCCGCATTAACCCTTTTTATGATAATTGTGAGTAAAGTGCATCTCTCATTTCCATTAAATAACACCCTTGCATCTCACTGAAACTGTAGACTGTATAGGACTGAAGCAAAGCGACAGATGCACATTCTTTTAAAGATAAAACCCACTCAGTTTAGAATTATTCCCGTACTTCGGTGTTCATGTAAGAGTAACTTAAAATTCTGAGTCCTGATTTCCAGCCACACACTTTAGTGTCCACAGAAACACATGAAATTACATACACAGATGCTCCAGCGTCTACTGGCATAGTGGAATTCATTATCATATTACAACATCCACACAAACACCTTGAAAACATAACCAGCAGAACCAGAATCAGGATGATTTGCAGATCATTTTAAAGTTGCTTTAGAGGAGTTGTACCAAGCTAAACCATTGCTGCAAGCCACCTGTCAAGCCTTCATATCCCATCTGAGAACATGATATGGAGATAGCTCTAGGAAATTTCATTAGTAGAAGCGATACATTACATATGCTTGAGCTATAGGCACATTCCTTCACTTTCATGCTTTTGACAGAACTGAATCACAAAAAAGTCATCTACACCACTAAAATAAAGTTCTGATAAAGTTTTGCTAAGTGTCATCAAAGGATATGACAAGTTATTTTTTAAAATATGCAGTAAAAGGATGAAGACATCATAAGATGATACAGTGATGCTGACAAGCAGCTTATGGATGAGTATTAGTACTAAGAATGTTACAATAACTTAGAACCTTACCCTGTCCACGTGAGTAATCTGTCTTAGCCTAACTACACAGAATTTTATTGCATTCTCCACATCAGTTCCCTCTGTATCTAATTTTTGTAACTCACAGAAGCTTACGCTTCTTTTATAAGCATCTCTTTGGATCATTTGGTTGAGATTTCTTTAAAGAAAGACTAAAATTTTCCCTGTCCCACAAGTTCTTTCTACTCGTTAATGCCTCTTTCACCATAAGTGGGTTTCAGGCAGCACATACAGAGCTGTGTAGATAAGCAAGCCTGCGATCACATATGAGTTAATGACCACTGTTCTCTTTTGAAACCTGGTATTAAAGTTGGTTAGAAAACACTAGGTGTGGTAACATGCATTCTCTGCCTCAATCTCACATAGTTTACCAGCAATTTTAGTTTGACAAGGGTTGATATTGCACCACCATACAACACTATCTGCCTGGATTTAATAAGGATTACACTTAATGACAACTATACTCTCCCTGAAAGGGAAGAAAATTTTCAAGAGGACTTTCCTGCACCAACTTTAACATTGTTTCTGTCTTGATCCATTATAGATCATTGCTAAACTTCACAGTGAACTATTTTCCTACCTCTTCTTTAGGAATTTATTATTCATGTATTCTATGAAGAGCTGAAAGAAGACCCCACTGTAATTCACATTCATTTTATGAAATATGACAGGAATAAATATATGCAACTTGGTATTACAGGAAAGCAAATCCAAATTATTTGATGAAGAAAAACTGTAATAAGATCACCAATGCATAGGCATTTTTCCAAAGAGAGTGCAAAACTGTGATATTCCTCTGTGACACTTTGGATGTTCAATGAAGTCCTGAATTTGTATCAAGCACACCAGATTACAGATTGCAATTACATCAGGGTAATTGTTTTAAAAAATAAAATCATTCTCCCTTGAAAAGGTTCTGTTGTCTTTGTTACTACTATCAAAGCAGCATTCATTACATTTTAAGGTTTTTTTATATTTGTAAACTTAGCTCTCTTAACAAAACTGAAGGTCTACATAAACTGCTCCAGTAAGTAAATTAGGTTTCTTTTTATTTAACAGTGTTATTGAGATCAGAGTTTTGAAACATGCAGCATAATTACAGAAGAGGATTAGAACTGTCTTCATGTGTAATCCTTACAGAAATAACTTGAGGAAGTTCATCAGAATTCCTTATCAAAACTGTTTAGCTGCACTTTATCAATAAGCTCCACTGGACAGGAAGTCATTCTGGAAACCTGAAAGAAAAAGCCAGGCCAAGACCAGCACCATTTTCTTTCTCTCCTCTTTCTGCCTTTAACTATTTTCAGCATGATTCAGTTTTAAAAGCATAATCTCATGGCACTGTTTTATGCCAGCAATTATGGCGATTGTTTCAGGAGGCTCTTGTCTGTCACTGCCCAATATATACACCTCACTGCCTACACCACGCTCCCCAGCTCCAGCTCCTGGGATCCTTTGAGCACCTTCCCAGTGTTGCTACCTTGTACAGAGGTTCTGCAGCTCACACAAGTACAGTAAGTTCCTAAAAATGTCACTTCTGACTCCACAGGAAAAGGCTATTTTAACACCACACCACGCCTCCTACCTCCCCAGTGACTTTATCATTTAATACCTCCATTTGGATTGATTTAAACTGTGGTGATGGTAGTTTTTATTATCTACATACTAGAAAAGCACTACAAAGACAATAGTGAGTCCCCTGATCCTCCAAGATGCTAAATTGATTGCTCTCTCCTGTCTGTTCCTTCACATCCATTGATGAGATGAGTTCAGATGATTTAATTTATTCATGATAAATCCTTTTATGGTTTGGTTATGTTAGGGGCTTATTCTCTCTGGTAACTGGAATCATTAAAGGCTTTACTATTTTCCTTGACATTCAAAATCTTTGTTGGATGAGAGAAACAGCTTGTAAATGATAGGCTGCATCAGGTTCCAGGTGTATGAATGTGTTTCCAGATTCCCCTTCACATACAGAAATTCAGGGAAATAATGGGCTCAGTAAGGCCTCAATTTGTCTGTTTTACTTCTTTTCTACAGAAGAAAATGAAGCAACTATCAATACATTCTTAGCCAAACATACATTAGCTGCGTTACTACAAACTTATTTTAGAATTTCAGTAGGAGATCAAACTGATTTGAATTAGAAACACGAAAGCTCCTCTAAATCAGAGGGTGAACACAGTGAATGAGCATTAAAACTATCTCCTAGGGAGAGAACATATATTTTCATGGCTCAGTCGCATACTGTTATCAGAGCAAATGAGAATAGCTACATGAGGGTGCTCAGCACTGTGCTTCCAGCCTCCAATTCTGGTTTGTCCTTTTAAAAATAAATAAATAGATAGATAGATAGATAGATAGATGATAGATAGATAGATAAATAAATTGATAGATAAGCTGTTGCATGCAGTCAGGCATATCCAAAATTGAGGATGCATGGAAAAGCAAAACATATCACTACGCCTGAACAAACACCTTCAAATAAGCTCAGTGACTGGCTCTTGTACTGTGTGGAGAAGGGCTGGACACAACTGCAACACAGATGGAGGCTGCAGAGCAGCTCCCCTGTCACACCACCCTGCAGTGTTCCACTGCCAGCCTAGAAAATGCTCTCTGGTGTAACATTACCCATTGCTTTGGAACACTAATCATTTTTAGAGCTGTCTTCCATCCATTCTTACAAGTGGGGAAACTTGTGCAAAGACTTAAGACTGAGTCTTAAGCCTGACTAAATCAGCCAGAGCATGATGTTCAGCAAGCTCACATTCCAAGAATGGTGCAAGTAACTCAGAGCTGGTGCTCTGCCAGTGCCACCTGCAAGTGCTGGGGTAAAAATCACTGCAATATGCACAGTACAGTTCTGAACTGAACTCTGAGTACTGCAGCAATTCCACTCTAAACCCAATATACTTACAGTCTGTACTATCCAGGGTATTTATTACAGACTGCCATTTTACTTGCATCCAACTACCAGTTCAGCAGGACAAGCACAACAGACGGTAAGGATGACCAGGCTTCTCCTGTTTCACTGACCATTAAATTTATTTATTTTTTTTAATTTTTAGTCTACTACTTGTGTAACCAATACCTAAAATGTAGCTGCTATGGCTATCCCTTTTCATTAAAATTTGGCCTAGCTTCTTCCTTAAAGTCTTTATGTCATCCTGGAGAATATAACTTTTCTTCCAACTGTCCCAGGGTTTGCTGTTGACACTGATTTACGGCTTCATTTCCCTCATTTGTTTACTGTAGTTATATTTTTAACATTCCAGTGGCATATTTTTGAGTGTAAATTTCTGTTAAATCCATTCTGCACAAAGCATTGCACTACTTATTCACTGCAAAACCCCACATAGTTTTTGAAGTCCTAATAATTTTTCAGTATGAGAGTGTCCCTAGAATCAGATAAAATCATTATTACTAACAACTCTTCCACATTTTTTTCCTCTGTGTTCTCAATACATATTCATAGCACAGTGATTTTTGGGTTCATAAAAGAGCAAATTACAGCTTATTTCCCAAATGATTGCAAAGCTCTTCTTAATATGCACAGACAGAAAACAGCAAAAATTTGGAGCTATGCATCAGTGAGGCTGTTCCACAGGAAGAATGAGAAAGGATATAAAGGAATGCATGAGCTCACCTACAAAAGTCTCCCCATTTTTCACAGGGATAAACAGCCAGGCTCACAGTATGGCACTAACAAGTACATAAGGATGACAACATATTGGCTCATCAGGACAGTAATCTGTCCAGCTAATTTTACTAGAAGTTAGAGCAAATTTTAAGCACCAGGAAACAGAAATATGAACATGTGCTCACACGTGAATGTCAGAACATTATGCAGACTGTGTGCCAATACTTAATATGGAAGGGATACAGGACATCTCAAGTCCATGGCTACTAAGTCATGAGGTATGTTTCTATAACAGAAGAAGCTCTGCTTGCTTTGCTGTGTCACACTGAATAAGCAAACATTGTTCTCTCTGGCACCTTAGTGATTCTACCAACTGTTAACAGCAACAGCAAGGGGTATTTTTTGTGTAGTGTTCCAAACAAAAATGTCATCAGGGATGGTCAGCTAATAGCTACAGACAGGAAATTATACCTGCCCTGAGGGTGTAATGATTTCATTACTGTTCCTTGCTACTTGGACTATTTTTGAGTATTGAACATGGTACAAAATCTGTAAAAAGTAAAAGCTCTCTGAAGTATGCCAGTGAACTCTAACAGATCAATACAAAATCAGGCCAGGTTGGATGGGACTTTCATAGAATCATAGAATCC
>NW_008628415.1:0-1003 GCF_000691845.1 Merops nubicus
GAGGATCACTTGGTCCCGGGAGGGTCTGGGGAGGGGGGGAAGTGGATATTCTCTCCCCCTTCCTCTGCCCCCTCTTTAAAAGAGGCAGGCAGTGAGTGTTTTCTCTCTTACCTTTTTGCTCTTTGTCTTGCTGTGCTGGAGCATCAACGTGCCTGATTCCATGGGGTACTGAGCAAATCGTGTGCCATCTGAGATTTGGGTTTTGTATATCTTGTGTTTACTTTGTATTCCTCCCATGTTTGTGTGTGTGTATATATATATACTTCCCTTCTTCCTTTCTGTTCCCTGTTAAACAATATACTTTATTAACTTCCAATCGGTGCAGAGCCTATCTTACTTCCTTTGTTTATCTTTCTACCTGGGGAAAACTGAGGGATAGGGAGGGGGAACACAAATTCTGCTTCATCGGGTCCTGCCCTGAGCCCTTAGATGGAGACACCTTGGAATTAGAGGGACCCTGCCTCCAGCTGGGTGGAGGAGAGGGACAACAGAGTTTATTGGACTGTGTGGATTCGATGGCCTGACATGTTTGAACTACAGAAGGATTGAGCCCTGGTGGACACTGGTGCACAGTGCACCCTATTGCCATCGAATCATAGAGGGACAGGGTCTGTCACTATAACTGGAGTGATAGGAGGATCTCAAGAACTGACTTGAGAGTAGAGGCTGAAGTGGGCCTAACCAGGAATAAGTGGGAGAAGCACCCTGTAGTAACTGGTCCAGATGCCCTGTGCATCCTTGGCATAGACTTCCTCAAGAAAGGGTATTATAAGGACCCAAGAGGGTATTGATGGGTCTTTGGCATAGCAGCTGTAGAGACTGAGGACATTAAACAGCTGCCTGTTGTGCCTGGACTTTGAGAGGAGTCTGCTGTTGTGGGATTAAAGTTGAAGATCAAAAGGTGCTAGTTGCTACTAAAACGGTGCATCGACGACAACATCACACTAACAGAGACTTTGTAGCTCCTATCCAGAACTTGATTCATCAACTAGAGGGTCAAGGG
>NW_008628416.1:0-31477 GCF_000691845.1 Merops nubicus
TAAAAGTGGTTTAAACCACCACAGCTTTTTATTTTTTAAAATGGTTTATTCAACACATTTTGACTTGTGAACAATTCTCTGTAATGTCTTGTATGAATATATATATCCTGAGTTATCTCAAGACTCTCACCTTACAAATAGAATAGAAAGAGGGAATTAAGTCAGAGGGCAGTCATGTAGGTAGAGCAAACTTGAATCTGAATAAAACAGAAAATCTCCAAACCCCTTCTGAAAGCTCCAGATATAACTGGATTTTTTTTTTAAATTTAAGTATTTTTTAGACATTTTTTCTATTCATTTTCACAATACTTATTCAATTAAACATACACATATATATAACAGTTTAGTAGATCAAAGTGTGTGAAGTATGAAAATGAGACTTTTTTTTTTTACCATGATGTTTACTTCAAACTTCCTATCTAAAGATAACTACTAAAATAGGTCACTGTATAAAAATAGTATAGTAAGCATCCTAAGGACTAGATTCTGTTTGCAGACTGAATGGTATAAATCTACCCTAACTCCATTGATATCAATGGTTTAACTGAGATTAAACTGTGTTTTTATTAGTAATGTGCATCTACTGCAGATGAGATAATAATTCCTCTGAAGTCCTAACACCAAGGAGCAGGATTTAGTCGGTGAAAAAGAAGAAAGTGGTAGGTAGGCAATGTCTACCTTCTCTCATTCCATCTGCAAATTCTACTTGAATCCTGGACTGCAGGAGTGTCTGACCTTTCAAGCAGACAAATGCCAAGTCTCATAAGGAGGTACGCAGGAGACATACATCTTCAGCTTTCCTTTGCCAGGTAACAAAAAGAATGCTCGACATGGAGGTGCAGCCACCCCCTGTCCTGTGACTGGCATACAGCCTCCATATTCTCTTTCAGTGTACATCCTCTTTTAGTTATGTGGGTGGATGAGCACTTATCACATGTTGGGGATACTGAGATTTCTGGACCTGTATTACATAGAAGTCTGGATGTGGTGTAGGTAGAGGTGTTGATGAGCTCTTGGGAAAATCAGTGAGTGCCAGATCAGTTTAAATTACTTATGTCTTGCTTTTTCCATTATGTCCCAAGTGTCCCTAAGGACTACGTCATGCAGTATATGAAATGACTGTACAGAAAGGATCAAATGAAAGGTCCATTGTAGAAGTTAATATGCTTGGAATGCACTAGTCCAATGGATGATACGCCACATATACTCCATGTCCATGCTAGGTAGCAGTTCTCTGGGGCATAACCCTTTTGGAGCTCTTTTATTTGTTAATCTGACCCTACTTCTAATTGGAAAAAAAAAAATTGATTTTTTGTTTGTTTGTTTGTTTGTTTTATTTGCAACTAATGCCTTCTTCCAGGTTCAGTGCAAGTTTGATTAGTTTTTAAGCCATTTATTAAACATAAGGAGCAAAAACTAAGCCAAAGGTTTTACCTTTAGCGATATTTGGTAGCTGGAGAAATGCCAAGGCTAGCAATTGCCAAGCCGTAGAAGTTCTGAATAGAAGTTTAAAACAAAAATTATTGACTTTTGTCAAAAAATCTTTCATAAATCATTTGGTTTGGGGCAGCTGAAGCAAAATACTTCTGTCCCATTAACTTTACCAATATATAGTCTATTATTTAAAAATCCTTTCTCTCTAGAAAATTCAAATTCTTAAGGCTTTTTACATTTAGTTGTCCCTGAAATTAGGACAAGAGGTCCAGTACTTAATTAATACCTACAAAAACCTGCCTAGCTACAGAGACAGCATAGGTTTTTCTCCCACCAAGGATACATACTGCTGCAGGCTGCATTTATTAAAATTTATCCCCATTGTACAGGTATTCATAATAATACAATTTTCAATCAAATTTTTTTTCAGCACCACAGAACTTGATGCAGCTGTATTAATACATAGCAGTTAAGAATCAAGCCCATCTCACACCTCTTAAATCCTTTAAGTATTGCTGAAGAATCCCTCAGATACTCTGTCATCAGCAGCAGAATTAGTGCAAGTGGGTAAGTTTGAATTAATAATGAAACCTTCCTGATTCTAATTCCAAAGTTCATGAGGAGGCAGTCAAAGCAGTAACAGGATGCTTGTCAGACTAAGCAAAGCAGTCAAGATATGTCTAAGCAGAAAAATTTAGCAATCATTGCAGAAGAAATGCCCAAATATCTGAAATATTTTTATGATGAGCAAGTGTATTGAAGAATGTGATAATTCAGATACGCTTCTTTTTTATTTTATTTCCTGATAAAAAGAATCTCCCTGGTGTCTGCCTTCATTTATCCTTGTAGTCTCCAAGTATGTGTTTTTTACAGTCTCTTTGTTGCTGTGACACCGGTTGATTGAAATTCTAAATTTGTAGGTCCCCTTGAACATGTTTATTCAAGGGATGGGACTTGCACAAAACAATACACTTGTGTGAGGCAATCCCATCGCATCAGCCTTCATTATCATTTTAACGTTATCTAACTGGAATACTTTCCAGGGATTGCTGTAGTTCCTGTGCTCCCACAAAATGGCCTCGATTGTTGTGTGCTGATCTTTGATGCTACACTGGCCTTAGCTTTATCATGATGTCTGAATTAGATGAGCATCCGATGTGCCACAGCTGCAACTTTTCTCTGCTAATACAATGGGATGTTTTGAGCACAGGAGCTGAATTCGTTCTTCATATGAGCATGCAGTACAGCTGTTGTTTTTTTTTTCTCTCAATATATATACATTTTAAATTAAAATACCACTATTACTATCTATTTCAAGCTAATAAGTTTATGCACATGACACAGCTTACTGCATTAGTCTTCTTCAAAGGAGAATGAAGAGTGTCTAATATTTTGCACAGCTGGATGATATGTCTATCCATTCCCGTCTCTGCCACATCACATGTCTTTAAATCTATCATGAGTCATTTTTCTGATGTGAAAACTAATTAACATCTTGGGAACAGATTGCTTGCATTGTCTTGATATTTATTTGAAGTAACCAGATGCTGTAATTACTGTCTATACAGTTCTTTTTTGCCTGTAGGTTGTCAGATAGTACCCCCCATCCATTTAATTAACAGCATAAAGTTCATTTAAATAGTAAAAGATGAGACAAATTTGTTTAGGAGTCTTTTGAATGTAATAGGAAGAAAGGTCTGTCCTGAAGGTAAAACCAAAACAAACCTAATTCAAATTATTCATGCTGGAATACTTAATTTCTTTCCTTATTAGAGCTGCTACCCTTTAATTGAAATTCTCTTACCTTTAATTGTTTCTTTTTGTTTAACTTTTGTAATGTACATACTAGTAGTCAGTATTGGTTTACTAAAAAATAGATCTAGATCTTCAACAATTAGATTCCTGGTGAAACTTGTATTTATTGGTCCTTGTTCTCTATACCACTGTCTACTTTGATTAGATGTTGCTAGTGCCTCATTTCTTCAGATTTTTACCAACCAGATGAAAAAAATGGATTGATATTAAGGAAAAAGCTCATTGTTAATTACTTTTTATTTAGACAAGATGCAATGAGATTTCTCTGAGATATGTTTTTAAAAGATCTGTATACAGAAGCAAAGGGAAGGAGGGACAAGGCATCAAAACACAAAACTCTTTGTAAGGAAAGAGTTAAACCAACTGGTACTCCTCCTAGCCATTACTGGTCATGTTTTCACGGGCAGACTGGCTTACGAGCACTGTCAGCTTGACTGTACTTTAATTGATCCTGTATACAATGTCCAGTATAGTGCAATGTGGCACCTTTTGGATGACAGAGAGTTGATGTGTCAGACTTCTGTCAGAGGCTTTCTGAGATCCAAACACTTTGTGTCATGTTTTAATCATCAGTCTTGGCTATAGAATGTTTCAAACAGTTAAAATGAGATTTTTTTCATGGGAAATATTGAAGAAAGATAAGAAGATAGAATTCAATGGAATGTGTCATGATTTAAAATGCCAGACACATGCACAACGAAAGTGCTTGATTTGAGGATGGTACTCAGATCAAATCAAAAAATAAGGTTGCAGTCTTGTTTCATGTAAACACAATTTTTTAATTCATGACATTTGGTTATACATTTTTTCCTTGTCATAGTCCATGACTACTCAAAATATTTTCTCCTATAACCATGCAAGTTCAATTACGTGATGATGAATATCATAATCTTCTGTTCTAACTTTCAGCTTAATATGCCGTATGTTACATAGCTATGACTGAAATTGTAAAGTGATAGAAAACCATTACATCTTGTTTGTTTGTTGTTTTTTTTTTTTTTTTCCCCTGCACTTCATTAGTCATAGTGGACAACTATGAATAAGAATAGCAATGACCATTGAAGTCCATGTGAACTGTTCATTAGTGTCAGGGGAACATAATAAAATGGACATTTCCAATAGAAAATCTCGGTTTATATCCTTCTCTCTGAAATCAGGTGAAAGTGTAGCATTAATGGCACAAAGGAAATGAATAAAGAAATTGATTAATAAGTGAAACCAAACTTGAGAGTCGTTAGAAGTCCAGGTGTTATTAACAGGACTACATGTGTGCCAGCCAAAGATAAGAGACCTGTATCATGTTTTATGTATTTAGTTGGTTGTTCTTCTGTGTTTCAGTAACCTTTTAAGTAAAGAAGATAAAAAATATTTGTTCCCCTTCACGGACAGACCTGTTTTTTGAAAAGTAATGTCAAAGCCTATGAAGTACTGGCGCTATTGTTGGAATTATGAGTTGTAGGAAAGTGTGCTATTCCAAAAGCAGTCTCCACTTTGGGGTTCAGTCAACTGAAGACAGTAAAAGGAAGATTTTTCTTTTTTTTTATGATTGTTAATGGACTTGGTTAAGCGTCGACACCAAAAGTTGCCAAATTGTGGTTACATTACCAGGTTGGTGGTCTGTGAATTAAAACACTAGGCCACACAATGCTCAGGGTGTCAATTGCCAAGTTAGATAAGATGTTAGCATGAGGTTTGAGATACATTAATTGCTGATTGTGGACAAAATAGTCATCTTATTGTTGTGTGTGGGGAAAGAAGTGACGCTTGGCAATAGGAAATCATAGTCAAAGACAGAGCAGCCTGAGAAAGCAGCTGTAACTAAGAATCAACAGGGAAATGTGAGAAAAGACAAGAAACCAGGACACAAGGTTGGGAAGGTGGGAAACAAGTCCAGGATAGGTGCAGGTTTTTCAGGCAGAGGAACAAATTTGGTTAAGACAGGAGTGATGAAAAGAGATGGAGGCAAATTTCATAAATAGTTTGAATGGGTTGTATTGCCAAGATGCCTGCCATCAGGTCTCAGGACTGTTGTAAAAAGTAGGAATTAGAGAGAAAAGCACCTTCATCCCAACTTCAGTTTCATCTTTTGCTCACTTATACTGAACCATCACCTAGCTTGTTTTGCCTCCTGCACTAATTTAGGCTTAACAATAATTGAAAGGCTGAATGGCTTTAATTTTACAATATCTTGTGATATCAGTAAGCAGAAACACAACTCTTAGAGCATTTTTATGAGGTTCAGCTTCATTACAATTTTAATTTCTTTCCATGAAAGGGGCAGGAGCTTTAGCTGTGGGATATGCCATCTGGAATGCATCCAGCTTGAGACCCTGAGTTTTGCCAAATCCAAGGCACTCTGTTGTGCTGCAAAGGAACTGAGCAGGGATGAGCAGGGGCAAACAGAGGTGTTTGAAAGAAGAATAAGAAGCCCCTTACCTCCTCAAACCATGCATAAAGTTTAACAGCAAGTCTACATCTATACAGTTTCTACTAGGCTGAAGTTGGTAGCAGTCAAAATGCTGCTGAATTAAAATTTGTTAGTGCCACTGCTGGCAGCCAGTGCTGACTGAAGTAGCCCAAACTACTGTAATGCATTGCTGGAGCGTGTTCTAAAAATGATGAGATTATTTCTCTTCTGCTAAAGTCTAGAAATTTAGCTGCATGCAATTTGATCAGTTTGGATGGTGCCTCCCTAACAACCCAAACCCAATGTTTTCTATAAAAACAGTGTTCTGGGTGACGACCTGCCCTGTGTCTTATTCACAATATTGTATGTACTCCAGAGGTTGAGATGACTGTGTTGGACAAATAGAATAAAGGCTTTGTTATCTAATATATGTATTCTGAAGGGCAGATGGATGAATGAATGTTATTCTGGGAGCACATCTTATTTCTATGCTGGTAAAGCAGACTAACACAGAAAAGTTTGTATTGCATTGCTTTTTCCCATTTTCCTTTCCTGAGTTGTAGCCATCTTTTTTACTGTCAGATTATTTTCTTCAATATTGACTTCAGTTCAGTGATTATATATATATGCACAAAAGTGTGAATTACAAAAATGTTTTATAAAGTAATAAGTATTTTTGATGGTTTAGAAATGGAAAAACAAAAAGTGATTGGGAAAAGCAGGCTAAATGAATTTGTTGGCCTATTATTCTTCTAAGAAAACAGAAACTAGAAATACTGTTTTGCTGGATTCCACACATTTTAAATAGAAGTAAAAGAAGTGTATTTTATTTTTTAAATTTCATGAATCCAGGTAGAAAACTGCTGTGAGTGGTAATCAGTCACAAGAATTGGTCCAAATGGCAACTGAAGAAGCAAGGTTAGCTATAACACTTTTTCTGAAAACTATTCTGCTTCATCCTATGAGTGTGCCACAGCTAACGCTGACATTCACACAGATTTTAAAATTCACTTTCAACAGTTTTTAGAAAAAAATTAGGAATGGGAACATTCATTTTGAGTTTCCTGACACCCCCTCCCCCCCATCAATTTTGTATTATTAAATACATTGGTTTATTAACTGTCCCACTGCATCTCAATTGAATCTAAGATACATTCCTCCGTTTCCCAGTGTGAAGCTATCACAGTTGCCTCATAGACAGAAACAACTGTTTTGGTCCAGCTGAGAGGCAGCTGCTTTTTATGGTGAGTAAATCGTTTGCTGTACCAGGTTGGATTGCTCGGTGTCTAGTGGGTTTGGGACAGAAGTCTTAAAAATCACAAGAAATGCTATGTACTGTATTGAAAAAGTGTAGACATTCCTGTGATTAAGTGTACCCTGTTGCTGACCCAGTGGGTTCTGAGGGACTGTAGGGCTGGAGTGCAGTTTACAAGGTATTATTTTCTTTAAAACAGTGACCTTTTAGCCTATGGACCTCTGCCACCTGCCTCTACACTGTGCTGTGCCTTTTGTGGGTTTTCAAATTGTCTGCAGATAAGTTAATGTACCTGTCATCTTGCCCCCAGTGAGATTTGTGCCTGGTCTTTCAGCAGTCTCTCCAGCAATACTGCTCCCATTTTACGGTTTTGATTCCCTCATATTGTAGATTTAGTTTTATTCTTCTGTAGATGTTCCCTAGAGCCAAAACAGAAGTAAGGGGAAATCTTTGCAGTAAAAGTCTTATATTTATGAGGCTTATGATGACAGGGAGGTTGAAGATACTTAAAAAACAACTCCAGTTGTTTTAAAACCTTTGTTCACATTTAAAATGCTCTGTGGAACACAGTTTTGCGTCTACAAAACAAAACAAAAAAATCTTGTGATGTTGTTATTAATAAAGCAGGTGGCTCATCTTTCAAAATCCCATTTTAGCCAGGCAGTGATTTTCAATGAAACCTGACATGTTCATTTCTGCCAGACTTAGCAGCCCCCAAGGCCTGTTGAAAGTCATCTGAAAAAAAAAAAAAAAGCCTTCTTAATAGATCTATTTTCTTTGCTTAAGCTGTAGCACCTCCTGTATTTATAGAGATTTGGTTCTTTTACATCTGTATTAGTTGAGCAGCAAGCTAACTCTAGTGACATAGATTAACAAAGTAGGCTAGTTATACAACATTGAAGAAATGACACCTCCTGGAAAATTTAGTGAGCACCTTTGTATATTGGCAACTATATTTTCATGTTTCCATTTATTGTAGAGAATTAATCGTCAGGAATCTATTGACATAATTGATGTCAGCTGGGGAATTGGAACCAGCTTTGCAAAAATGTTAATTATCACAGCAAGTGATAGAGAGCACTGGGACAAATCCAGATCTACTTTGAATCTACTGACTTCTCTGAGCTTATACAGAATTATGCATGTTAATCGCATGAATTTTGTTTAAAAATGCCTCCCAGTCTCCTGGTTCAGATTTTATTAAAAAAACCAGTCTGCTAGCTGCTCACTAAGATACTCTGCTTAATAGACTGGATAAGCAGTCATACTTTTTGAACAAGTGTGGTTATTTACTTATAAATATGTGAGCAGAATACCGAGTTAAGAAACTGATGAAAGGCATTGTTTTTGTGGTCTTGCTTCCAGAACAGGATGAGAAAAAGATGCTTTTTGGTTGAACTCATTTGGTTTTTCCTCTCATGAAAATAAGCATGGGTCTTTCTTTACTCTTATCTCTCCACAGACGCATTTTAGTGAGCTTTTTCAAGTTCCTTTTCAAGAACTACAGTAACTCACAGCATACCCATCTCCCTGTGGGCTTCCAAACTCACAGTGGCATCATGCTTTACCCATCAGACAAGTTTCAAACATTTATCTATAGTCCTTACTAACCAGGGAGGTCAGCAAATGTGACACATCTACAAGAAAGGACAGAAGGAGGTTGCATTGAATTACAGGCCTGTCAGTTTGAGCTTCATGCCAGGGAAGGTTATAGAGAAGATCATATTGAGTGCCATCACATGGCACATACAGGACAACCAGGGGATCAGCCAGCATGGATTTATGGAAGGCAGGTCCTGCTTGAAAAATCTGATGTCCTTGTATGAAAACACGACTCACCTAGTTGATGAGCCAGCAGCGTGCCCAGTGGCCAAGAAGGCAAATAACATCATGGCTTGTATGAGAATTAGTGTGGCCAACAAGACTAGGGAACTTATCATCCCCTTGTATGCAGCACTGGTGAAGCCACACCTCAAATTCTGTGTTTGATTTTGGGTTCCTCACTACAAGAAAAAAAATGAGGTGTTGAACTGTGTGCAAAGAAGGGAAATTAAGCTGATGTGGGGTCTAGAGAACAAGTATTATGAGGAGCAGCTGAGGGAACTGCGACTGTTTAGCCTGGAGAAAAGGAGGCTCAAGGGAGACCTCATTGCTTTCTACAACTACCTGAAAGGAGGTTGTAGCAATGTGGTTGTCAATCCTTCTCTCAAGTAAGACAAGACAAGAGGACATCAACAGGACAAGAGGAGATGGCCTCAAGTCACAGCAGAGGAGGTTTCGATTAGATATTAGGAAGAATTTCTTCACCAAAAGTGTTATCAAGAATTGGAACAGGCTGCCCAGGAAAGTGGTTGAGCCACCATCCATGGAGGTATTTAAAAGATGTGTAGATGTGCTGATGAGGGACATGGTTTAGTGGTGGACTTCTCAGTTTTAGGTTCATGGTTGGACTCTATGATCTTAAAGGTCTTTTCTAACCTTCGTGATTCTATAATGCTATGGTTTTAAACTGGAACTTCCATTTTTCCCATATAGGCTACTCAAGCAGAAACTATGTGGGGTGAACACAGTGCTGGTGTCATTGACACTCTTCCCCCACATTGTTTCAGGACTGCAGGATATGGGCATAGTTTGAAGGGCTAAGAGATGTGCCACACACTTCCATAGCTCTGTAGAGCATGACAACTCTGGCTCTCATGTTAGATGTAACATCTGGAGTTCTCCTCAAACCCTTGGTAGTGACAAAGTGAGCTTTTTGCTATGTGGTGAGTGAGAGCTGGCAATTTGCTGAAGCTCCCCAGTGAACCTATTACTTGTAAGAGATGTTTACTAAATCACTGGATGAATATTGATTAACTTGTGAAAAACTTGCTCAATATGAAGTGGTCTCAATAAAAGCTTGTCATGTGTTTGACATGTAATGTATTTTCCACAGAGGGCAAACAATATTCCTTTCTGAGCTGTAAAGGCAATGCCTGAGATCTGCATAGTAGAAGAGGACTGAGATAAACACCTGAGAGATTATGTCTAGGACTTTCTGCATAGATGACACATACGCTGCTTCACCAAGAGCAGATCTAGAAAACTGAAAGTGCCTGTTATCAGAACTAAGCATCCTAACTGGATCAGATAGCACTGAAGGAGATGGTATCTTCAGGTATATGACAGAAGGAGAGAATGCAACATGAGGAACTGGAAAGCCAAAAGGTACGGAAAGCTATATTCTCAAGGAGAAATGAGACTCGATGTCTCTTTCCACCTGCTTGAATTCACAAGTCACTTCTGTATCCAATACAGAGAAAAAAATTTCAAAGTGGCACTGTTTGCATCTGTTTCTGAAATTCTTCATCTTGTGTCTAAACCTTGGCACTCAGTGTAGTGTACTTTGAGAGTTTTCTTGTGTATTTGTTAGAATAATCCTCGTAATGAGTTCAGTAGCTCGCTTAATGTGACTATCATTCTTCCCTGGCTGCAACAGGGAATTACAAGTTCATTTGAGATGAATTTTTGTTTATATGTTAACATTATATGAGAGAGTCCATCTAGGGCACATTACTTCATACTTTGGGGCATTTTGACATGATCTGGTGATAAATGATGGACCTAGTGTACCTGTGTTGAGGAAGGAAATACTTCATTATAACAATACTATGATAAAATAATTTGCTCGTGCAAGAATTAAGGTGAACTGTTTTTATAGCTTGATTTAGCTTGTGCTATGTCTGTTAATTTCTCTGCAGGTAAGTGTTGAGATTCCAATGTATGGAGGTTTTTGTTGTTTGATATTTCAACTCTGTATAAGAAACTACTTATAGAAAATATGCATTTGAACTAGCAGAGATCAACACTAAACCACTTTAATTTTTCTTTTTTTTTTTTTTTTTTTTAATGTCAGCAATTTTATTACATTATAGACTTTCTTCTTTCCTTTTAGTTTATATACAGTACTGGAAAGTTTCCCATCTACAGAGCTAAGTACAGTAGAGGTACCCTTTTCTCAGTACTAGTGAAGCCATATCTGCAGTGCTGAGTCTAGTTCTGGGCTCCCTAGTTCTTTTGCTGACTGTGCACCTCAGTAGGAAGGATATTGCCATTAATAGGAAGTATACAGGCCAGAGTTTACCATCCCAATCCAAAGTATACAGGAAAGATATGTGGTGGCTAACAACCAGAAGAATAAAGAGATCGATGCATTCACTCACATTATGTGATGTAGCAAAGAGAGGAGCAAGCCAAATTAGACACCAGGTCATGGGGGGAAGGAGTAAGTTGGGTCATCAGTCCAATTCCAATCATAGTAATTGCAAGGAAAGGCATCATTATATACATAATCCTCTTTCTGTTCTGATTGTGGTCTTGTCCCACTGTTGCTGGGAACACCACTAGTAATGGAGAATCAGGGAGCCCTTCCACTAACAGGAAACCCTACATCATGCATCCAACACATAGGTAAGCTCCCCCCATGCACCACCAGCAGAGCCAGCTTTTATATTCTTAACTTTAGAGGCAGGACGCCTGGGGGTAGTTTCCTAATTAGTTTTCACCCAAGGTGAAGACCTTGAGAGAAAATCAAGAGGAAGGTCTCTCTTGTCTGGTTGTGGGCATCATCCATAGGTCAACCCTGATTCAGGGCTTGGGGTTTAGACCCCAGCACTTCACCAATACAAGAGAGATGGAGCTGCTGGAAAAAATCCTGCAAAACATCATAAAGATGATGAAGGGACTGGAGTTTTTCTACTGTGAGGAAAGGCTGGTACTGTACAACAGGTTCCCCTTCAACATCAGGAGACTTTTTTTTCCACTGTGAGGGTGACGGTGCACAGGCACAGGTTGCCCAGAGAGGTTGTAGAGTCTTTGTTTTCGGAAATACTCAAAAGCCATATGGACAGGGTCCTGCACAACCTGCTCTAGGAGGCCCTGCTTGAGCAGGGGGGTTGAGCAAGATGATCACCAGAGTCCCCTTCCAACCCCAACCATTCTGTGATTCTGTGAAATGACAGTCTTCATGATTTTGGGTTGAAATCCGTATGGAATTAAAATTCTTCGTGTTTTCATCTGAAGTTCTGAGCAGATGCTGGTTTGCACTTGTTGAAGTGTAGTAGAAGCTAGTGGACCCAACACGACAGCTTTTATATATGTCTTTTGAAAAAAGAACTAACATCAACTACCTGTATACTAAGCTGTCAGCATGCTTGCTCTCAGGCACAGGAAAACATCTGGTATCATTCACTTCAAGTCTGCATCTTCTGTTGCCCAGTGTCTATTTATAACCAAGGCTGTGAATGGGTATCCTCATGCTTGACCTTCCCAATTCACAGGGCTTGCTCTGTCTTTGATAGAAAGGTTTAGTATGTCAGACAGCTGCTGTGGAATAACTTCAGGTTATAGATGCCTTGATTCAGTTTCCTAAATATAGACATTTGCTGTCACTTGATATGCTTTGCAGTGTCTCCTGTCCTCCAGCTGCGTGTCCTGGGAGCGTGGACTCCCATCGGCCTTGACCCACCTTTGCAATCACTGTGCAAACGTCTTTGACAACAGGTGTCTCAAATGGTCCTAGATGCTTGTGTTAGCAACTGAATTGATGCAAAAATCTCTTCTATCTCAGAAATACAGCCATGCTAGCCATATAATAAATTTAATTTCATTGGAACCTTGGTGTCTTTGTTTATGTTAACTCTAGTTTCTCAGAGTATGTCTTACTGGTAGTAAAATCTGGATTTTTAAACAGCCTTCTTTATATTCTTGACAATCAATCCAGGAGAATGTTTTCGTCTAATTTTCATCCAAGTTAGTTTTGAGCATGATAAAACTTATAGGACTCTTAGACACAGATGTAGATTTACTGGAAGGTGAAGTGTCTACACCCTCTCTTGTGGTCCCACTTGATACAGCACACCTTAGCCTTTATATAGGGGCTGCTTTGAAACTCCCAAACCCAACCTGCAGTTGAATCTACAATTTTACTTCTGTATAGCTACCTGAGACCTTTTGATCACCAAAGTGCTGTCAGTCACCTACAGCTTGCTATTTACTTATTTATTTAGTTTAGCTTACAGTAATTGCACAAGAAAATGTATTCTCATGTAAGGGCCTTTGCTGACTCCAGCTCCTGCTTAATCCCAGAAAGGTAATTTACTGCCTGTAGGGCAGGACTCAGATATACACAGGCTTCCTGGGTAGCTAAATGGATCACTCCATTCCAGTGATCATTGCTGGCTTCTCTCAGACTGCTTGCAAAAGCATTTGTCCTGCAATGCTTACTCACGTAAGTAATAATACTCTCATCAGAAATTAAGTGGGATTTGGAGACATTAGGATTTTTTCTTTAAGTGAGCAAGCTCTTGCAGGGCAAAACCCAAGGGCAGCAGAAATGATGACAATTTTCTGCATAGTATGTTGTCTATTTTTATCTTGAAGTCTGGACCTTTACATAACTTTCTATTAAACTGTTTGAGATCTCTCCTTCTTAGACTAGTCAGGAAGCCCAATGGGCAGACATTCTTATGCTTCAAAGCATTTTGTAATGACTCCCTTTTAAAAAGAAATGAAACATTAGCCTGAATTATAGCTGTGATCTGCTTCTAAGTTCCTCTATAAGCACTAAATTATATCCTTCCAGTGACTGTGTCCTTTCTTCTGTCCCTCTGAATCTCAATTCAAGCTTATCAAATAACTGCTTTGACAGAAGTTGGCATTCAGGTTCATTACATGTCCTTTTACAACTAAATTGTTTACTAATGCCTTTCCAACACCTAACAGCTTTCATGGGAGTGCACTTTTTTCCTCTGCAAGGATGAAGAAGACAGTGAAGAGGTGTCCATGCAGGGGCAGTTTTGCCACAAAGACTGAAAGATAGTTGTCAAAGAAAAAAAATCATTAATTTGGTGAGTAGAGGTCTGTGAGCTACCCAGGCAGACAGTAACAGTTATGTATATGCTTGACTTGCTGCTGCTTCTGTTACTACTCTTCTTAATAGTACTCTGACTGCCTTTCAGAATGAGTCCCTTGTAAGAATGCTGCAATATCTCAAACGGTTCTTGTGATTTTACTCTTTAGCTGTTTTCTTCCTTCAATAGTTTATAAAGACTGTTTACCTCAAACTCCAGAAACATTAAAGCAAAGGGTGATGTTTTGCCAGGCTATATGTTTTTAAATGGTGTATTTTATGCAGTTCATAATAAATACTTTAAAGCATAGTAGCTAAAAAAAAAAATCCAACCCAAAGTAAGCAGGCACACTTCCAGTAGTTTCAGCACTTACATTGGGGATGAATTCAAACGTCTGTTTTCACTCAGGACTGGGCATAGTGTTCATACTGTGTAGGTTTCTTTGACATTAGGTTTTGGGCTGGGATCTAGAATTAAGTTACTTTTTTTTCTAGTCTACTCAAGCTAAGAAGTATTGAGAAGTATTTAGAAGTATTAAGATACAGATATAAAAAGTTCACTAGGTATAAATACCTTGCCTGGTATTTGATCGTTTTCCTACCTCAACAGCTTTTTAAATACATCATTCACCTGCAAGTATTTTAATTGTTTATTACATGAATAAAAATCTTAAACCTCTAATACATGTGCTATTCCACATAAACCCACCAACCTTAGGCTATAAAATGTCTGTTAAATTAAATCATAAACAGCAATGCAAGAGAATTGTAATGCAAAAGTTAATCTCCAAAGTAAGCAAAGCTTTTAGTCCTGCATACTTGGGAAACACAGACTACCTCAGACAGCCAAGGTAGCAATGTTTCCTTTTTACTTGTAGAAATACACTGCACAGCAGTTACTTATCTAAGGTTTGGTGAGAAGAAAACAGGTAGCTTCGAATGCCATGCTGATGGTTTGGCTTATTGTGCTGACACTTTTTCCACCTAGAGAGGCTTTTCTGCAGGCTTCTTCTGCTTTCTCTTTTCTTAAGTATGAGACAGAGTTTTAATACTGGCGGATCCTAAATTGTTCAAAATTTTCTTTTGTTCTTATTCTTTTATTGCAGTCTCTAATTCCTCTGTCTCCTACCCAAATTGTATTCTATCCTCTCCTATGCTGCTTTAAACAGATATCTGAGGTGTGAGATGATTACATTGGGACAAAGTACACCCTTACACCTTAAATACTGTTTTCACATTATTTGAAAATTGTTAAATTAGAATTACAATTAAAATCTACTTATTCCAGGAAAATATAATCCAATTATACTAGTCAGAATTAAAAGGGTATCATTGCATCTTTCTGACTTTGCTTTTGGTCTTCAGATAACCAGAAATTTCAATGTGAATTGTAACTTTTAAGAAGAGGTTTTAAAATCCTTCTAAAACTCAAAATTTTTAATTTCCATTCTTTCTAAAGGATGTCAACAGGAAAAAAGGAAGATATAAAGAAATGGGTATTAATGGCATTTTGATTTTTAAAAGAATGTTGTATTGAATGGAGTATATGTGTTAAAATGCCATAAGCAGACAAACCTAAGTCATTGATCAAAGGACACATATTAATAAGCAGAGAAGAATTTACAGCATATCTGTCATTTTAACAGCATAAAAGTTGTTTCAGGAACATGAAATCTTTACATGATTTCTTTTAAAAAAATCAGCTTAATGTTTTCCCACAGATTCTTAAAAGACAGACAGATCATAAATCCAGTTACTACACAATTACTAATGAATCATCAAATGTTAAGCTTTGATCATCCTTCTATAATATTGTGGTTTCTTGTTTCATTACCGAATGTACTTCCATGTGTTAGTCTATGCCAAGTCATTTCATGATACTGTGGATTTTAATAGTGGAATTATTTGGGGTTTTGGGAAGCAGAGACTGGCCTCAGTATTACATTTGCACTTTTATTCTCCTCTAACACCTAATAAGAAATCATTAGAAAGTAGTTTTCATCTAATTTTATCTCTGGTGTGGAAAAGAACAAGATATTAAGGAAACAGACTACTGGTATCTATAGACTGAAAGTACCTACAGAGGGGCTAAGTAGGTATGGCTTATATCAGTAGCTAGCTACTACTTCCTTAACTAACCAAAAGTGTTAGTGAATTCTCACATCATTTTGGCATATTTAAATAATGTCTTAATTTGATGTTATCCTTTGAACAATGAAATACACTTTTTTTTTTTTTTTTCCCCCAAGTAATTTAGTTTCTTAGATCCCCTGAGCTGTAAACCTATCAGTGCTCATTGTATGACTCCAAAATCACACTGCTTGGACTGAGAGGGCTTGAGAAAATAAATGTTACAAAAGACACCAGAAAAGATTTAGACAGAAAAATAAATAGAGAAAAAGTAAGTAAAAAAGAGTTGTAGTAACACTCACAAATAGCGATGTTTTTGAGTGAGAAAAGAATTCTGAAAAATATCAGTTACAATCAGTGCCAGCAATGTCATCCAGGAAGAGAGAGAGAGACAGTAATTACTTGGCTTTAGTTTTGCCAGAGTGAGAAATGCAATCTTGGTCCTCACTTAGCAAGTGGCAAAAATCCTATTGACACTGATAGGTCCAACATTTTGCTCAATGTCTTTCTGATGCAAGCCTGATATAAAAATCAACCAACTCACATTACACCCATTGCCATTGACTTCACTGGCAATAGTGCTGGACCTTTTGCCTTTGGGCTGCAAGGCTGAAATCAATGAGAATTCTGCTTTAAATTAGGTCGTGTATTCCAAACCTAGTCCTGCAAAGGATTTTTTGTGTTTCATAAGGTTTTTGGTTTGGTTTGTTTTTGTTGGTTTTTTTTTTGTTATGACTACATCAGGTCAGATCCATAGTCTGGCACAGACGTGGAACAATCAGTTTTCAGTGGACACATTAAGGTGTAGGTAGATGTTATGTTGTGTTGCAGATTCAATCAATCTAAGCTCAATTCCACTGTGACGTAATTTCCATTGGTTGCAGTGAAACAAAAGCAGAAATAAATCCGGTCTGTTTTTTAATATGTCAGAGCAAAAATTGAATTTTGTAAATTTAAAAATAAAAATGAACATTTGCTTGATGCTGCTTTTCATATTAGCTTTGAAATAGTTTAACTAATGTAGATCAGTAATCTGTAGTAAAAATTGGTGTTAACAAGGTTGAACATCGTTTGCTATTTTAAATATTGAAATAAAAATGCTAGAAGCTAGTGACCATCTTGTAATAATGTGTAATTTATATGAGCATATAAGTCTTGTTTAGAATCTAAAACTTCAATATAATAGAACTTCTTCTCAAAGGAAAATACAGACTATAGGGTATGATCACACTTCATTTCAAAAGCCCTAGGAGAACTCACTGAGATTCTTACAAATTATGCTTTTTTCTTTTTTAGGAAAAGCACTAAAAGTTTGGAATGTAAAAAAAAAGTTAGCACTTCTAATTGTTATTCTTATGTGCATGTGTGTGCGTACACACACCCTCTCTGACAGCCAACAGCATCTTTTTTGCATAGTGGAAATTGTATATATATATTCGTGCACTTGCAAATTGAGCATTCTTCATAGAAATGAGTAGCATTTTAGTATTTCTGCTTTACTTGCAGTGCAATAATTGTCATTGCCATGTTATTTGAAGATACATGGTATGCATCATCAAGTACTTAAGTGGTGTACTTTGGCATTGTACGTTGAAGATAATACTTAGTCCAGTATGATAATTGTACGGAAAAAAAAAAGCCAAACAAACAGGGAACAGTAAATATCTAACTTGCAAGAAAAGACACACTAGGTAAAGGTGGACTAGATTTGAGTTTTCACACAAAACTTTTAAAAAATTGCTTATTACATTTAGTTAGTTTGCTTAGTTTATCTGTTTTGATTAAATGGTCAGTGCTTGTACATTGCTTTCCATTAGCAGGTGTAAGTTTCATTTTTCTCTCTATAATCAACCCATTTTGTTCTGGTTCTGTGCTTTGTACTGCATGTTTATGTCTGTTTTCACTTTTAGTTTACAAGCAGTGGGAGAACAGATTAAATTATCTCTGTGTTCCATAAGGATATGTCGACTCTGAGCACTGGAGCCTGGTGCAGAGCTCCTTGAGTCGATGTGGATTTAAACAGATAAAGATGTACAGTGCAGCATTTCACCAGCATACTTACTGGCACAAAAGCCATTTGCACAGCACTGCTGTACCACTTGTAGCCTTGATCCAGCCTCCTATGCTGCTAGGCTTGGTCACACATTCCTTACTGCTGCTGGCTGGTGTACGTGAAGCCAGCTCAGCTGTAGCTCATCTACCTACACAGAATGCATGTAAAATGTCAGAAGCTACCAAAACCGTATAAAATCTTATTTTCTGTTGAAGGAAGCCAGCTCAAAAATATATCTTCCATATTCTATAGCAAAATTATATTTGCAGAAGAATACCTGTACTAACTTCACTGTACAGTATATTTAAAAACATGTTCATGATATATAGGCTTTACATAAACCTGTAAACACTTCAGATCAGAGAGGTGTCTCTAAATCTATGGATAAAAAGATTCTCTGTCTCTATCAGTGTATCACAGAGGAGGTTTCTCTTTGCTAAAAAACACTCTTTGGCTTGAAGAGAATGGCAAAGAGCGAAGTTGTCTGAGTAAAGGCTCACTAGAACTGCCTTGTCGACAAAAAGATTAATGTATAGCCTTATCGAAGCCAAGGTTGTTTACCCATTTTAGGAATATTCCAAAAGAGCTGAGTGATGTCAAGCGTGGATGTTTTTGACATTGTACCTGCCGAGGATTTTCGATGGAAATCTCACACCTTACGAGTGAGTTGTGAGTTCTTGAATGCCAATAAGGAAAAGACCTTCCCTGGGATCTGGGTCAAAACACAGTCTTAGGTGACTCAGTATGAAGCCAATGTAAAAATGACTGGTATTTGTGAAGTAAGGTGAGTGACTCAGTCCATGTTTAGGCTGTGGAAAGTGAGCAGTACTCTCATGTGAATGGCAATCCCAATTGCTAGGCAAAAGGCATGCAGAGTTCCAGTTTTGGGTCACAGAACAGTGCAAAGATAAATACACTGTGGAAAACTGTACAAGGTAAAATAAAAGCTAGCATAAGGAAAAAGATAGAGGAATTGCAATGGATAACATCCCTGTGCAAAAATTTCAAAGATTTGTCTGACACACATCACAACCTAAGAAGATATCAAAATCCCTAGCTCTAAAGCATAATCCCCTGGAAGAACAGTTAATATTAAAATTTATGTTTGGACTTACAGCCTGAAGGCAAAAGGTGCACAAGTCAGCTTTTCAACCAAAAGGTTACTTGAGAAGCACAATGTGAAAGTAACCTCATTGCCACTTTGCAATGAATGTCTGTGCTTCAATGGAATAAAAGGGTACGTGATTTCCGAAAATGAGGAACAGTAGAAGGGAATTTATAAATTACTAATTTTATCTAGATTCTTTCACCAGCTCTCTGAGGATCGAGTGACATGGCATGCAAAGTAGAGAAAGACTTTGGGAATTGAAAAGACTAGTAGAAGTCTATAGTTGTGAGTTACAATGACAATGCAGGAAAAGTGCACTCCTTGGTGTCTTTGGCATATTCCATGGACATGGCAGAGCACAGAAGCAGAGTGTATTTGTACCACACAACTGAAAAGATGAAGCTTTCATTTATTCAGCTAAGAAGGGAGCTTGTTCCTTCTGTAGAGATGTTCAGGGATAACAGTTTTTGCCACAAGATTAGGGCACCCTATCAATGGACATGAGAGGATGAAGCAAAACTTTCATTTGCTAAGAAGAAGCTGTTAGAAATTGCTATTTTCCCAGCTGGAAAGTGTACAGTTAATGACAGGTTGGGTATAAGACAAGTGCAATAAAAAAGCTTTATGTGCCCAAGGGAAATTTATGGGGAAATGTCTTAATGTAGTAATGAGATTCATCTGTAGTTGACATATCAGCAATAAATGTCAACTTATCTGTTTGTTAATGGATCTATTAAAAGCTTTGTTTATACCTTCTGTCCATTTTTTTTTCTCGAGCACTTACACACAGATGGATTGTGCAAACAAATACTTCATTAAACGTAGGACTCAGAGCCAAGTGAACACTTTTAAGTCCAGAATCATGTCAATTAACAAAATTTAATTGCTTTCTTGATCCACCTTCCCTTTTTTTACATTTCTTTTTAGGTTTTTGTATAAGATGAGAGTGGCAGTGACTAATTCTACATGACTGAATGAGCCTATACATTTTGTTTTATTAATAAAAATACAATCTATGCTCTCAAAATGCCACTGTACCATTGAATATAAAGCCAACACAAACACCAAAATATAAAAAGCTTAGTTAGAATGAGTCACTGAGGCAAAATTGGCAGGAATAGCCTCAGATTCCCAAGCTCAAATGAGCTGGTGTGTGTGGGGAAAACCTCTTTAAATATGACAACCATTTTGTTTAAAATTAGTTCTAAGACCTATTTTTCCTACTGCTAAACAGATACTTTTGGTACAATCAATGGTTTAAAGAAATTTGACTTTAAGTTGCACTAATGATTTATGATGTGTCTAGTTGAAATATATACTCATACATTTGTCACTTGAATGCAAAATATTTTGATTAAAAGCAAGTTCTGGAGTATATAACAAGAAGCAGTTTTATCTCCAGATAGCTGTATTAGACAGAACAGACTATTTTATCATTAAATATAACATGCAGTGCAAATGATCAGATTGGGGTTTGTTTTTTTTTTTTTGTTTTTTTTGTTTTGTTTTGTTTTGTTTTGTTTTGTTTTGTTTTTAAACATAAATTTTCTTCCTTTGACCAGGAACCAAGTCGTCTGAAAACTGAGCAACAGGAACTTTTGTTATTTCTTTATGACTAAGAATAATAGTATGAATTTTCAGTTTGCTCTGGTATGGTCTTTTCAATAAATGAAAGATCAAGTGATTTAAAAAGACGCATTTGTCATTAATAATTTATCAATACCACTGTATCATTATCATGTGGTCAAATGTAGGACTTTTGAGTAAAATTCTGTACAAAAGTTTCATAAATCACATGCTGGTACAACATTATACGTGAAAACCTAAAACTGTAGCATTTCCTCTTCTATCACTGGTGTACACCTCATTACCTTCGGCAGGCATATGCTATCTATGAACATTTTAGCACGACATATTTTTTATCCATCATTGCAGTTGTTCAAATGCTCCCAAATAACAAAGAGGATTTTTAATAGTAAAAAAAGACATGTGAAGTTGTTCACATGTCAAAACATAACTTTTTCAAATGTCAACTTTCTCAGACTCTCCACAGCTTCCTATAAATCCATGTCATTTGAGCAATTGCAATATTTGTGAAAATCCAGAATTTGCACTTAAGCAAAATCCTCCTCTGCTGAAAAAAAACAGGTAATTGAACACTATATGTTCAATGCATCTCTCCAAAGAAACATGTAATTGTTCAGTCCTTCTGATCAATGTTAAAATAATGACTTAAACATAAACTCTCATTTGGTTTTCTCATTATGCTCACTGAAGTTAATGGGACTATATGTATGCTTAAGCATATACTCTAGAGCTTTCTTTATAGGCTTTAGGTCAGAATGGCAGGGGGATAATATTTAATCAAGGAAGCAAACTTTAGTTCAAACTTCCACTGCACTGTTATGTCTAATAGTGAAGGAAATTATTTAAAAACCCTGGCATTACGTCTGTATTCAGCATGATTTCAAAACCACAGAATGGTCTATTACTTTTTTTTTTCTGGCATGTGAAACTTGGAACATGAAAAGTTAAGGGAAATTTCCCACAAATCCCTTGCTTGTGGGAATACTTACAGGGTTGTGCTGAAAATCCTGAAGTTCTTTCTGAGTTTTCCCCAGAAGCCAGGCAAAATGAGGGACTTAGAATGCAGGCATCCAGCTTGGCACCTGGCTCGTACCTAAGCAAAGTCAGGATTCAGATTCAGTCAGCTTAAAAAAACGTGAGAAAAACAGTTTAGCAGGTACTCTTAGAAACATGCCTTATGAGTAATAATGAGGTGTCCGCCCCATGAATGTAGCTTGAACCACTAATTTAAATTTAATTTTGAGTTAAAATACGTCTGAAAAATAAAATCTGTCAGTTCATAGCCTAGTGATTGAAATGCTTATTTAGAAAGAGACAAATTCTGGTTTAAATCTCTCATTTACCATTTCAGAATTACATCTACATCTTTTAGGAGTAGTTATTAGCCATTGGCCCTAAAGACTCTTCCAAGGAAGGGGCATGTTTTCAGTATTTCAGCTGATGGTGGGTCATAATTATTATAAGACATATAAATTCTTACGTGATAAATAATTGACATATTTATGTCATAGAAAAAACAAGAGTCAGCATAACTTCATTAGGAAGACCTGATGGAATTTTTCCTTCTGCTCTCTGGAGTACTTTTGTATTTCACTTTTAGCAGTCTTAAATAGCTTTGTGAACTGCCAATTTTCTAATTCTCTATAGAGTTCTCTGTGAATCCACCTCCGAGACAGGTCTTCCCATAGATAAATAGCACAACATTACTGATTCACTTCTGGCACTGAAATATTTATAATTTAGATGTCGTATTCCCTAATTTTAGGTGACCACGCTATGTGTTAGATATGTTCTATGCATTAGATTGCAGCCTCTGTCTTTATTGAGGCAGATTTCCCAATGACCGAACCAGGATCAGAAATTAAATAAGGTAAGCTGAGCTTTCACTGAAACTGAGTTTCTCCTCCTTTGATATCTGGATATAGAAAATATTAACTGGTTCCAAAGCTGGGGAACACTGCCTAATATTTCATGTGCATTGGATTTATCATATTCTTACTAGGGTCTTTACATTTAGTGTACATAAAATTTCAACCATATGTGATTTAGAAAAGATAAATATAGTATATATTTTAGGAAATTTGTGTTCTCTGAAAAATCATTAACTTTGATTCCAGTGTTTATAGATAAATTTGTTGAACTTCTATGTTATCAGAGTAAATAGTACTACTAGCTATGCATTATTCAACATCTGCATATGCTTGATCCTGCAGTTCACACAGGAAAATTTACTAAAATCAGTGTCATCATTTAAGATGAAATTTTTACAGAATAAAACCTCTATTTTTGGGACTCTCTCTTAATGTGAACCTAACCTCAGCATTGTATTGTCTGAAATATTTATGAAAATTCTGGGTAAAGTCCCAAGATATTTGAAGTCCATTGATTTTATCAGATGCAGAGGTTCACGTATCATCTTTTTTTCTAATGCAAATTAGGTAACTGAGAGCAAAAGATGATACTTTTTAGAAAATGTTTCCTTCTTTGTGCATGAATGCTTAATATTGCCTCTTAAGTGTAAGTGGAAGGACTGACTTTAGTGCTAGATGCACCTAAGTAGAAGAGGATGTTTTTCCCTTGAACTGCTGTGGCTTTTAATATTTAGGCTTTTTTGAGTCTTGATCTCTCAGGGTAGTGCTGTGTGGAGTGCTTATACAAGTGAAGAGGGACTTTTAGGTATGTAGACCCGAATTATCGATATTTCATATTTTTTTTTGTGTGTGTGTATGCTGAAATATGTATTGAGTTTGTGTTCTGAAAACAATTGTATAAGCTTGTATTCAGGAATAAAGCCTAATGTATGTACTTTACATCTTTGGTTTTGGCAAACCTAGCTTTTTATTCCTGTGCTACATTTTGAAGGATGGAGTGACCTAGAATGATCTTTTCTGCCTTCAAATCAAACTCGTGCCACAAGTGTGCCATGGAATACAAATATCATGTAAAGAAAAACTGTCATGCAAGTTTTAACTCTCCAAATATTGATAGGAATCATTGCTTATTTTATGTTAACATGAGTTAATGAATGACTGAAATGAACTACCAACTATTTAAGAAAACAAATAAGTTACACATGATATACATAACTCTATCTGTATTGAGAATGCCCTGAGAGCTATAAGGCTATGAAATCCTGAAAGATCCAGTGTATTCATGTTGAAAAGTATGAGATGGAAATAGAACTTGCAGAGGCAGATTTGAAGTAGTTACATATGCAGAGCTTTTTAGTTTTATTGTAGCTAGACAGAAAAAAAAAAAAAAATAGACACCATTATTAACAACTCTATTTGTGGTTTCTTAATTTTTAGAAGTCCGGTGATTCCATGGTGTGCGTCTGACACACCACATATTTCCATGTCCCTTAAATCTGTGGCTATTAAAGCTTAACTTGAAAAAAATGTATTGGGAACTTTAGAGGTGTCAAACATTAAACTATATTTTTATCTTTAGAGTCTGGTTGTGACTGGAGAGACATGCTTCTTCTCTGTGCTCACCAACACTGCACTGGCTTCTGGGAGCAGTGTTACACAGCTCAGCTGTGCACTGAGTAAAACAGAAACTGCTTTTTGTCTCCTCTCCCTGTTTCCTACATAGGGCATAAATGTTGTTTTCTTTTTCTCTATTCATGCAGTACTGTGGAAATATTTGTTTTGACCAAGATGGCAAGATCACACAGGTGAGACCAAAATGCATCCATCAGAACTGTGCCTGGTGGCAAAACCCCTGCTGCTGCAGATGCAGCAGTGAGGAATTGCTGACGACAACCCCCACCTTGCATTTCACACAGTTCTGGTCTCTGCCAGCTGTGAGATGTGCCAATCAGCTAGGCAGCATATGACCTGACATGCATCATAATTGTGAACACTATTAGCACCTGCTTCTCACCCCAGGATGAGATTATTTTTCTGGTGTATGTATGAAAAGTTTTCACAAGCAAAAGGGACACATTGGTTAGCCTCCAGCTGCTGGCCTAAATGTCACCCTCCCAGCTCTGAACCCTTTCCTCCACAGGCCAAAACTGCAAAAATTCTGTTATTCAGGGCAAATAGGTTTCAAATTGGTTAAGTAGCATGTGCCATTGTAGTGTGCTAGTTCTCTTCATAGCACAGGAAGGAAGCTGTGAGACAGAGTTGTCATGTTGCAACATTGCAAATGCCTAGGAACCTGTCAGCATGTCCTGCTAGATAGTCAGGTCATCAGTGTCAACGTCTTGGAGTTTAGACACTGAATGTGACAGAGCTGTGGCCATCCCCTCAACTCTGAATGCCCCCTGAACACCGCATGGGTCCAAACTTAGAAGGAATAGAGAATAAACTCTGAACAGAAATGGTTCCATTAGGGGCCAGTGAAAGTACCAAAGGAACTTGAGGCAGGATGAAGGCAATGGGAAATTTAAAGAAATGTTGTTGTATGGTGACTAGTGGGGAATCAGCCAAAGGAAAAAGAACAAATGCTAGTGATCAGGGAACTCCTGTACACCTAATTCCAAAGGAATTTCCTTATTTTAGTTCCATATTCCTCATTGGTATTACATAGAAGCACACAGAATGTTTCCTTAAAGTTATATTGGAGTGGTTGTTAGATACCTATTTATACTTTAAATAATAATGTAGCAGTTCTTTCAATAATTAGGTGTTTATTGAAGTAAGGGGAAACACAGACCAAATTATGTAATTTCGAGACGTTTAAAAATTGCAAATCTGTCTTACTCCATATGGCCTCACGCTAGCACATTCTCTTTACAAAAAAACACATAAAGGAACAGTTTTTGACTGAAAGCCAGGGAAAAGCCATATAGTGCAGTTGTAGTGGATTTAATGGGTGATTAGACCTCCATAACTCTATGAATTTAGTTACATTAACATGCTACTCAGTAAGCATGTAGCATAGCCTGTGTTTGATGTGCTTTTAGCCACTGCAGTTAGGGCCTGATCCCAGACACCATATTCAAGCATAACTCCAGTGGAATGGAGAGTGAAACCTAGAATTATGGTCACAAAAACAAAGAACAAACAAACCATTTGCAGTTGCTAGTACCATAAAACCTGCATGAGGTTTTCTGCAAGGTCCTGCAACATACCGTATGCTGGGGGGATGCTACAGATGATTTGGCTGTTGGCAGGGAGATGCACAGGCAGGAGAGATAATCTTTCATTCGGTGTGTTCCTCTTGCAGCCCCCGGCAGTAGGCTTTCTGCAGTTTCCTACAGAGCTGCAAATAGAAACTAAAGCTGTGTCTGACTCACTGAAACTTTAAGAAGGTGCCAGGTGAAAAAGAGTTAGCTTGCTTTTTTTCAGGGTGAATTCCCTCTGCAGGGCGATGGCTTTATTGTAGTTAAGATATGAAATACACATTTCTGCTCACATCTCTAAGGACTAAATTCCTAGTCCTCATTCTATTATCAGCTGTATTATGTTAAACTGAATTCAATTTATATTACTACTACTTTATTAACAGCAAATATGTTTCTGACGTATTTGTTTCAGGGAAACATTTATAATACAGACCAGGGTGAACATTGAGAAAGACTGGTAATAAACATAGGAAATAGTGTCAGAGATGCAGATATCACAAAGTTTGTGTTAAAAAGGAAGAAATAGGAATTTTCTCTCAGACTGCTAAATTAGTTTATTAACACTTCAGAAAATTCAGAGAAAATACATATTAATTTGGGAAAAAAAAGTAGAAAGGAAGATCTCTAAACTTTCTTACCATAGAGATTTCTTTCTTAAATTCTGTGACTCGGATAGCTATAAACTGAATTTAGCCTTTTAGAACTGACTTTCTAATACTTCTCTCAATGATCCCTGGGTATACTTTTCCTCTGTTTAAAATCCTATTCCTCAGGGTATCCAGAGTAGAAGCACTAGTAACTACCTGAGAGCAGTGTGCTGCCTTGGCATCCTGTCATTTGTAATCCTAAAGACTATTGGTCTTCTGACCCAGCTCTTGAGTAGCGTTCCCATTTCATTAGCTAATATGAGGGAACAAGAGGCACCCCTGCAATAATTCCATAGCTTTGCAAACAGAAATTTCATGTACCTAAATTTTGTTTATCAATTACCAAAATTTGACTGACCTGAAATAGCCGTAAATGTTTCTTTTTTTTTTTCTTTCTACTTGCTTTTGTGGCTATTACTTCAATTGGAAACCTCCAAGTTTATTTGTGAGCTACTTAATGATGGTGGAAATACATACTTACCTCTCTTTAAATGTTTGCTCATTGGGTTAGTGGTGTACATACAGTTTCCTCAGCCTGCTCTAAGTACATAGTGAAATACTGGAATATCTTAAACATCAGCACTAGGATTAATGAACCTGAAATCGTAGTTCTTCAGTATACTTGATGAAAAAAGAAAAATGTGCAGACAATTCTGTCCCACAACAATATCTCAGAGACAGGATTATGACTCAAGTAGGTCCCTCTGATCAGATTTAAATAAAAGTTTGAGTAAAATGGACTTTTGGTAAGACATTCAACATGTAATAGGATCATTTAAAATTTGAACTATTATTGAGAATAGTAACTGAAATGCTCTAAGGTCAATGTTGTATCCCGTGGGCTTTGTAAATTTTCCATATTTATCACCTCTGATGTATCCACCCAACATTCCCAGTTCTTTGGACTTTCAATTACTTTTTACAATGAACTGGATCAAACTCAGTGTGGGATGAAAAGGGCGAGTACAGTTTATGAATCGTAACTTCTACTCATTGGAGATGCATCCCTTCACTTTCACTTGCTGGAAAATAAGTTTTCTGCTGTTAGGCATAATAACTGAAGGAACAGAGGTGCATTGAAAGAAATAAAGACAAGGGCGTAGAGAACAAAAATGTTGCTTTCCAGCATGACATTGTTTCATAGTTGCCTACTCTTTCCTCTATTTTCTAGGAGTAGGACAAACAATATTACACTTAAATGAAAGATTCCTGGAAGTCAGGTATACCTTCAATTTTGGGAATATGTAACCCGAAAATTAAACCTTTTAGAGAACTCTCTATTTCTGCTTTATTCAACATAAAATTATAGCAGCTGTCTTCTTTGTCAGACTTTCAGTATTAAGACCTGACTCCATTGCACGTTCCTTGTTATGATGAATATCGAGTCCTCTAAACTTACCCGAAGATCCATGAAGCAGTTAAGGAGCACGGGAAGCAAAGAATATTATTTGTTTAAGGTTGGCTTTGGAGTTTTCCTCAAACAGCCTCAGTGGCTGTGCTCTCATGGTTTTGAGCTGTTGGGGACCCCTGCTGTCCACCATGCAGGGGCAGTATCTTTGCAGGACTTGGTGCCAGCATGTGCATAGCTGCTCCTACTATATCCAAGAAAGAAGACTCAGAAAGATTATACCGAGGATTGTAAAGTTGTGGCAGGGGTGGACATTGCTATTGCCAAGGCAAGAGCCACCACAGCCTGACTCCTGCCCTGTGCCATGTTTTGTAGCTGGTACCAAAGCCACTCTGTTGTTTTTCCAGCTCCTCCAGCATGGGGAAGCGTAAGAGGAGCACACAGAGACTGATCCAAAGCAGTACACGAATATAGCTGAGGTTGCTGTGAAAAAGCAAGCAGGGGTACAGGTGCCAGTTTTAGCTGCTTCATCACAGCTTTGCACCTGCAGAAAGCAGAGGAGGGCCACTGCAGGTGGGTAAGTTATCCCAGAAGAAGGATGCTTGTGGTTATTCTGCTTTTGTCTGGTTTGTACAAAATCATTTATGTATACATAATACATTATATCCTGGAGGCATCTTCTGAAAGGGCAGAGATTCCCATGTGAAATGCAAAGTGGTACTCTGCTAGGATGAGTGTTGCTTTGTGAACTGCTTTCCTACCCCACCTAGCTTTCTCTGTCCAGGTTAGGACGATGAAGGTATCATCAGTACTAAGAGAGTCTCAAAGAAAACTTCTTGTCAGTGGTAAAGTATGAGGATGTTGCCAGCAAGTTTTGGACCAGAAGGTGAGAAGGGGAACAACTCCCTTGGGGCTTCTAGATTAGAGCTGGATTGCTATGATGGACTGAGCAGAAGCCTTACAAATTTGAGGTCATGTCCTCAGATGGGCTGACAAGGCAGAAGGTACTGTGTATGCCTTTTTCCAAAGGAAGCAAATATAATAATTTCATTGCTGAGAAATGGTAGTATTGAAAATTCTTCACATTATTCTTCAGCAAAGCAACAGCTGCCTAAGCAAAAAGGCAAGTATGGCAATGCTCCTATTTGTGAAGGTCTGAATAAGTCAGTTCAGTACAAGCAAAATTTAGAACACGTATTCAAATCACCAGTCTGTTTAATGTATCTATGCAAAGTACATGTTAAACAGAGAGAGGTGACATCCATACGCCTTCACCAGTGGAAAAATAGCCCCAAGTTAATACACAAAAGCAGTTGTACATCTTCAACTTTAAATGAGCAGCAAATATAAACAAGGATAAAGAAAATTACCCTGCAACTTATGATGCTGTACCGGGGGACTGACAGTATTGTACCTAGATGTATCATATAATATTTCAGTACTATAATTTTATGATATCTGTACCCTTTCTTTTCAACAGAGGTTGCTCATATTCTCCATGACATCTTTTGTTGGCCTATCATGAATAAGTGTGATGGTCCTTTAAAACACAGGTACTACACTGTGCAATAATATTTAAGAAGACAATATATTGTACAATAATATTTAAGAGTGTCATTCATGCCTTCAAAGATGAAAAAAAAAAAAAAAGAAAAAGGAAAGTTATTAAATGTTGATTCTGGAAAAAAACAACCTTTCAAGAAGGGGTTGCAAATATATTTTTTCACCTGTGGAAGTTCCTGCAAAAGTACCTCTTTGCACAAAGACAAATTTGAAGTATGTAAGGTTGGTATAAATATTTTTTGCTTTTTTTCTTATTTATTAAATCTGTTCTGGAATATTAATTCTACATACAACTATTGTGGACTTTTCCTTCTCCTCACTAATTCTTTGGTTTATATGTTATGTATTTTTATATCCTTTAAAAATATTGCTCTCTGCAAAACTTTTTTATACTCTGTTCTTAATTTGCATTCAAACAAATTGGTATAGGATTTTCATACTCTTTGCAAAAGGAGTTATATCTCCAGATGTATTTCTTCTGTTTTTCTTCCTTCCTCATCCCCTGTTTAAATTAATATTATAAAAGTATATTTAAATGACTATTCACTATTAAAAAAATCCTCATGTAGAATAGCAGTGACATGATACACAACACACACCCACTTGTGTAGTCTTTATTGATAACAGGAACAGGATAAAGTGATAAAAAGATATTATTTAAATCAGTCATTTTGGGAGTGTATTTATTCAGGATCCTTCAAGTGGAGATGAATAGCAGGTTTTTAAATGTGATATTATCAGGGCAAGCAAATGAGTCATTATTTTTATTATAGTGCAATAGATTTGGGCAAGAACAACACAACAAGAGGGAATAAGCAGTCATATCTAACTGTTTATTCTATTACATTCATCACCACGGGGTGTATCTGTACATGTCATGTCAAGGTCAGTGATCCTTGTTCGCATGAATCATTCTCAGTGCTAATTAAAAGCACTCCTGATGCAGTGTGTTCAAACAGCAACAGTTCCAGCATACCACATCAGGCTGACTCACTTCTGTGAGCCAGAACTCACAGGTGAGGCAGAACGGCTGGTGGGAATTCCCAGCTGAGGACAGATAATGGGTGTGGAGAGGCTGTCGGAGGAGATCAGCCTTGGAAAGAAGGTGGATAGTTTTTAAGTGGAGGACAAAAGAGTGCAGTTGTTGTAGGCTATGGCTCCTGTACATCTTGGTTGTCGGAATTTCAAAGCTAGAGAATGTCTCAAAAACAAAACCAAACTAAAAAATCCCAACTTGTTTCTGAGTCAGTTTCCAAACAAAAAGTTTGAAAGTTATGGTTAACAATGAAACCTAATTATCTTTCTCCACAAGCTTCTTGAAGTCAGTGAAACAGAGAGGGAATATAGTGTCACAAGAAGGAAGTTTTTTTTTCCTTCCCCCCCCTCCCCCATCAGTGCAAATTCTGCACGTTTTCTCTGTGTTTTGAAATATCCACATAGAAAAGGATATACCTAATGGAAGTGTTGATGCCATAGATACATATATGTGTAAGAAAAATGAAAAATCAACTGTGGAATACCTCTTAAGGGCTATTGCAGTGACAGCTATAATTTAACATACAGGTGATTTTATTATCAAGGTTACCAATGAAAGCTATGTGCGTTATTTGTACTTAGGAATTATACTGCTCTGCCGAATCCTCGGGAATACAACTGAATTTCAAACCTGAAAATTTCTAATATTCCATCTATCTGTGCCTGTAACTTTTTAACCACTAAATCTCATTTTAAGAAGACAGCAAATTTTGGAGAGTATTGTGTTTCTTACACTGCAACGATCCTTTTACAGAAATTTTGGAGGCCTCGTGCCAAAGCAAGGGGAGGAACTCGACAGCGAGGGGAGTCCCCGGGACTCTAGCGAGGAAGAGGGGGCTTCGCAGAGGTGAGGAAGGAAGCTGCTGTCTCACCACACATGGGCTTGTGGGAGGTGGGAATCTCAGGTTGAGTTACTCATCGTTATGGAGTCAGGAGTGTGCAGAACCAGTCATGCTGATGGCAGGAGGCAACGTACAGATGTTTTTAAGTGAAGATGCTGTAGGAGGACTTGCCCGCGGTCAGAAGGTTCGCGCTGAGGACTGTCATCTCCCAAGTGTGGAAGCCTTCCGGCCCCGGCAGCCCGCCACCGCCCCCCCTGATGCCCTGGCTCCCCACGGTAGGCACGGGGAGC
>NW_008628417.1:0-213 GCF_000691845.1 Merops nubicus
AGAGGGATTTATTTTTACTCCAGGCTGGCCGGGTTGTTTACCTTGTTGTACCTTTTCCAGGAAAAGGGGGGTGTCTCCGCCGGGCACAGGCTTTGCTGCTGCCTCTGCCCCCGCCCCCCCAGGATGGACACTAGGGTCTGGCAGGGTGCAGACCCCCCCAGTGCTGCAACCCCGGCAGCCCCACACGCTTGGGCCCGCTTCACACCAGCCGTG
>NW_008628418.1:0-303 GCF_000691845.1 Merops nubicus
TCTTCTCTATAACCAGTCAAAAAGGAGGCAGGGAGCGGTGTGGGGCGAGACAGTTGAGAAAGTGAGGAAGTGCCGGCTGGGATCTGAGTGGAGTTGAGCTGATGTGGATCTTACGTCGCAGAAGTACCCACCTCCTCCTCCTCCTCTCCCCATTTGTCCGCCGCACAAAGGCGTTCGCACCTACAAAGCCGGAGATGCACCTGCAAACAAGGCAGTTCCCCTCGCCTGCAACTCCCCCCGGGGCGGCACTTTATTTGCAGAGCGGCGTAATTGGTTTAAGCTTGTGGGGAAAGAAGGAGAGAC
>NW_008628418.1:314-654 GCF_000691845.1 Merops nubicus
GAGAGACAGGGGTGGGGGAGGGGGAGAGAAGAGGGAAAGACGGGGTGGGGGGAGGGAAGGGACGGACACACGACGACACCCACCCTTTCAGGTGGACAGGACAAATGCTAGGAGGGGTCGGTGGAAATGAAATAAGGTAGATAAGGGAAGGGCAGCCCCCTCTGTTTGAAGAGAATGCAAAAGGCTATCCAGCCTTAAATCCCTGAGATTAGGGGCAATATTTACTAAAGTCCAATAGATGCTCCTTTAACTTGATGGCCGGGACGTGCTCCCAAGTCCCGAGTCTTGTAGTCCACAGTCCCCTCTGCTCCCGCCCCTCACTTCAAAGCTAGTCACGGCG
>NW_008628419.1:0-1635 GCF_000691845.1 Merops nubicus
CTCTGACCTCCACCCCTCCAAGAAGCCCTGTCCCCCGGGGAAGCTCCACAACTCAGCAGAGAAAAGAAAGTCACAGCAGCATCGGGGGGCTCTGCTGCTGCCCGGGTGCTGCTGGAGGGCTGGAGCACGTCTGTGGCTGTGTGTGACCTTCCTTGGTGCTGTGTGTGACCTTCCTCGGGGCTGTGTGTGACCTTCCTCGGGGCTGTGTGTGACCTTCCTCAGTGCTGTGTGCTGGATCTTGCTGTCCACAGCCTGCTCAGTGAGGGCCCAGCTGCAGAGCATGCCCCGTGCCCAGGGCAGGACCTCTGTCTGCCGTGGTCTGGGGCACGGAGCACCCTGAGGACACAGGAGGGTGGGATGTGTGGGGCTCAGCTCAGTCACCTTTCTGAGGCTGGCAGAAGTGGACATCCACAATGAGACAAAGCCCAACATGGTGTGTGCAGGTGCTGCTCAGGTCCTGCAGTGAGTGGGACACACAGGGGCTCCCCCTGCCAGGCAGAGACCTGGGACCCCACGACCTCTTCCCCAGTGCTCAGCCCAGGCCAAGTCCAGCACGGGGACTGAGGTGGAGGCCCACAGAGACCACGGCTGTGCATCTTTCCAGCCAATCTCACTTTCCTCCCCACCACCCCAGGAGCCTGGGGGCACAGTCCCAGCTCTGGGTGCTGCAAAGGGAACCACGGGCACCCCGGGGTGCAGAGCTGGCAGCCAGAGCATCCCTAGGAGCAGGCATTTAATAAACCAGGCCCAGGCCCTTCATTGTCTTGGATTATTGAACAGCCACTGTGTGTAATTCAGTAAACTGGTTCAGGGGTGAGGAGTGAACGTCTCCCCCGGGTGCCAGCCACCTCTCCTGCCCATCGGTGGGGGCACAGGGCTCTCGGGGGACACAGACAAGCCCGTGGTGTGGGGATGAGCTGCAAGGCCCTGGGGGCACTGGACGAGGAGCTGGGACATCTGCACGTGCTCAGGACACAGGGGTTGGCTCTGCCCTGAGCTCACACCCGGCAGGGCAGTGTGGGACGTGTGGGGGGCACAGGGGAAGGATTTGCCCTCTAGTGTGGGGCTGTGTGTAGTCAATGGGCTCCCAGGGGAGGATTCCCCCTTCCCTGGGGTGGGATGGGCTGAGGGAATGGGATGGGCTGCAGGGCAGGCAGGGGTGGGGAAATGCTGCTTTTGGGTGAGAGGTGGGCGGGTGAGGTGCTCACCAGGCCAGGGTGGGATTTAGTCACTTCCAGGCTGGGCTCAGAGACGAGGAGCTGCTGGGGGTCCCGATGTCAGCCTGGGGCTGTGGCTAAGCTGCTGCTGGTGGAAGGAGGCTGGGAGGAGCTGAGCCCCTGGCAGGGAGAGCCGTGTTCCTGCCATGTAGTGTGCCGCGGGGGACAAGGGGGCTTTGCTGGCAGCTGAGACAGGACCCCCTGCCCTGCCCCCTCCCCCAGACCCACACTGACACCCCTGCTCTGGACACCCCCCTACCACCCAGCTCTGATTTCTTCCCCATTTCTCTTCCACGAGGAACCTTCTCTGGGCACAGCCCAGCCTCCCTCAGTCATCTTCACCCTGAACCCACCCTGAGCCCACCCACCTCAGCAGCATCACCTCCAGGCACCTCTACATCCCCCCTCAACCCCAGAC
>NW_008628420.1:0-282 GCF_000691845.1 Merops nubicus
CGGTCTGCCCGCCATGGGCAGGCACGCGGAGGCTCACCAGACGGATCAGGGGATCAGGTGCCCATCTCCAGGGCCATGCTCGCTCCCTGGGACAGCCCACCCAGCCCCTCGGGATTGCTTTTCGGCTTTCAACAGGCTTGCACCAGCTGTGCACAGCCAAGGAGCCGGGCAGCCCTCCCTGCCCTGCCCACCTCCTCCAGCAGGGAGCCGCTGATGGCTCTGGGGCTCCGGCCACCTCGAGGCTGCTCAGCCGCCAGCCCGCAGTCCCCAGCCAGCCACCCC
>NW_008628420.1:406-611 GCF_000691845.1 Merops nubicus
TGGCGCGGCCGATCTGGCTGCCGTCCACCTCGATGTGCTTCAGCCACTGGATGTGGGGCTGCGGGTCGCTGTAGACCTTGCAGACAAACTCCACGTTGCTGCCCAGGGCCACCGTCTTGTTGGCAGGTAGCCCCGCGCGCACAGAGCGCCGGTGCGGGGACCGCTCTGCGGGACCCGGGGAGACGGGGCACCTTACCATCGGGCT
>NW_008628420.1:764-2197 GCF_000691845.1 Merops nubicus
ACAAACCTAATGAGGGCCCCGGCCGTTAACAAAGCGGCTGCCACTGTGGTGAGTCAGCATTAACAAACCCCTTTGTTCACCTCGCTGACTGTTCCCTTCAGTTTGCTCAGTGTAATCAAATTAAATCACATTTTTAATGGTTCATTTACTGGCATTTAGAGCAGCTCCACATGTGGAACTGCTCAGACCAGCCTTCCCAGCTGGGAATTATGGCTAATAAGGCGATTAGAAAAAGTTTCTGTCTGGTCTATGAAATTATTTCCACCACAATTAAAAATCCCCAGAACGGGTTGAGGTGAACCTTCCTCCCTGCCTCAGACCTGCAGAGGTGCCCAGCCCCATCTGCACAGGGCACAGCGCCCGCTCCTGCTCGGGGAGGGTGGCAGGGATGGGGACCCGGGGTGAGCCCTCCCAGCCCCGCGCTCCTCACCCACGACATCCAGCTGGTAGGTGTGGTTGATGCTCCCGTATTTGTTCTCCACGATGCACGTGTAGTTGCCCTTGTCAGACGGCACCACCGAGTCCATGATGATGCTCCAGGTCGCGTAGCGGACCTGCGGGCAGGGGGACGGGCCCGTTACACAGGGAGCTGGAGCGCACGAGCCGGAGCTGGCTCAGCCCCTGGCCCCGCCGTACGGGCAGGACATAAATCTCCCTTTGAGGTCACCTTTCCCCTCTCCTCGAGAGGGGCTGTAATTGCTCCCAGCTGTCCCAGGACGGCCGAGCCACGGAGCCAACTGCGCCGAGGAGCAGATGTTGTGAGCGGGGCGCGATGGGCTGCCCGGCACACAGGGACACCCCCCTCTGGCAGGAACAGACCCCCAGTGTCCCCCTGCTGCCCGGGAAGAGCTGCAGCCCGGGCTGGTCCCGGGGCTCACACCCACGCTGCTGCCCGTGGCCAGCCCTGTCGGTGAGCAGGCACCGTGCTGGGCAGCAGGCAGCCCGGGCACTGTGCACCCAGGACACCTCACAGAAGCATCAGTTCAGACTGGTCTGGGTGGGAAGGGACCTTTCAAGTTCTTCTCATCCAACCAACCCCCTGCAGGGAGCAGGGATCTGCAGCTAGAGCAGGTTGCTCAGAGCCCTGGCCAACCTCACCTGGAATCATTCCAGGGATGGGGCACCAACCACCGCTCTGGGCAAGCTGGGCCAGGCTCTTACCACTCTCAATGTACATTTCTTCCCTCTCTCTAGTCTAAATCTCTTTTATTTCAAACCATCGCTCCCTGTCCTGTCACAACAGGCCCTGCTCAAAAGTCTGTCCCCAGCTTTAAGTCCTGAAAGGCCACAATGCTTAAAGAGGTCCTGTAATAAAGGTGGGGACACCCACCTCCAAGGGTGCTGCTGACCAGTTTCCCCTGGGACAGGACCCAGTGGCTCAGCTGGGCTGTGAGTGCTGCCCAGGTCCCTGCAGCCACGGGACACAGGGATGA
>NW_008628420.1:2222-3281 GCF_000691845.1 Merops nubicus
GGCAGGACCTCCCCAAGCCCTGCTCCCTGCCGGGGCGGCTGCATTCCTCCCTCCCAGCTGGAAACTGGTTATTTCCACCGTCCAGCATTTCAGCCCCATTAGCTATCCAGGGCACCGCACTGTCACTGTCCAGGGAGCCATGGCACTGCCAGCAGCTCCTCTTCTCCCCACCCGTGAGCCCACACCCCTCCCTGGGACGTGCTGGGGGCTGTGACGTGGCCACAATCCTACTGCGTGTCCCTGGCACCTGGCTGGAGCACCCGGCAGGGCCATGGAGAGGTCCCACTTACACAAGGTGGTGCATGACTCGGTGGCTAGCGAGTGCCCAAATCCACAGCCCTGCAGCACCCAGCCAGGGGGGCCCAGGGGTCCCACCCAGGGGACAGCCATTGAGGGGTGTGAGCCCTGGGCAGGCTGCAGCCCCGCTCCAAAAATGAATTAAAAGAGATGAGAAAAGGGGACGGCAATTCCTTGTAAGGTCACCCAGGGGGTCCCTGGGATGGAGATGCCACCAGTGCAACAGCAGCCCTGGATGCTGGAGAAGTGTGGTCCACCCTTTCCTTTGGGGAAGGATGAAGCCTGGGGCCCTTGCATGCCCTGACCACGGTGCGGGGGGTCTTGGCAACCTCACTGCAGGACCAGAGCTGGGGAAAGCCGAGCACCCAACCCACCGGGGGGACCTGAGCCTGGACCTGCCACAGGCGCTGGGGTGGGGGAGCACATATGGACCCTGCACACCGGTCCAGGGCACCCTCCCCAAGGGTGCTGGTGCAGCCAACCACTGCTGAGACACGGAGGGTCTCTTCCACCCCTGCAGCCCCAGCCGCCCCCGGGAGCCTGCCAGGGACGCCCAGACCCCCTCTCCTCGGCGGGGGATTAGCGAAGGCAGCCTGGCCGCACCCGCGACCCTCCCCCCGGGCTGGCTGAGCCGGTGCAAACAGGACCCAGAAGCAGGTCACTGCCTAGGGCTATTCTGCAACAGGAATGTCAGCGGGGCCCATCTGCCCCTGCGCGGGCTGCACAGGGGGCTCGGTGCCTCTTAAGCTGCAGAGCCCCTTC
>NW_008628420.1:3362-3717 GCF_000691845.1 Merops nubicus
CCTCCCCAGCCCAGCCCCAGCCCCCGGTACCTTGTAGCCCCCGATGCGGTGGTCGGGTTTGAACTCTTTGCCGTTCTTCAGCCAGCGCAGGGTGGGGTTGGGCGTCCCGCTCGACGGACACTTGAACTTCACCGTTTTGGCGGCGGGGACGGCATGGAGCTTCTTCTCCATCTTCTCTGGATAGGTCCAGTAGGGAGCGATGGCCTCTGGGGAGCAAAGCCGGGTGGCTCAGCACCGCCAAACCCCCCAGGGCCTCAGCCACAGGCAGCTCTGGCATTTTTTGCTCCTGCTTTAGCCTTGAGGGTGCCCCGGGAAGCTGGAGAGGTGCAGGCAGCTGAGCCGGGCCCCGGCAGGC
>NW_008628420.1:3860-4333 GCF_000691845.1 Merops nubicus
GGGGCCTCTGCTCTCGCCTGCCTTTCTCTGTCCCTGGGCGAGCTCTGCAAGTGTGCCCAGCTTCCCCCCACCCCCTCCAAAAGCCAGGGCAGCGCTAGGGGTAAACCCATCTCGCACGTACGGTTCGGCTTGGTGTTATCTGCCTCCTTCTCCTCCGAAGAGGAATCATCTTCATCATCATCATCCTCTGCAGAGGGGAGCGCGTCTGCAAGAGAAGAGACGCCCTGGCTGAACATCCAGGTGGGGACCCCTCCCGAGCAGGGCTGGCCAGGGAACAGAGCATCGTGGGCTGGTGGCGTGGGGCTGTGCCTGGTGGGTGGCTGGGGCAGGGCAGTGGGGGGCACGGACAGGGATGCCGGGTGACTGCTGAGCATGATCCTGGGTGACTGCTGAACACGATCCCGAGTGACCGCTGAGCATGACCCCAGGTGACTGCTGAGCACCATCCTGAGTGACCACGGAGCATGCCCACC
>NW_008628421.1:0-2958 GCF_000691845.1 Merops nubicus
AGTTGCCTTGCTTCAGAGATCAGTTTCCAAAAAATAAAAAACCCCAAACCCTAGAGCGGTCGCTGTAAGTTTCTGCAGGTTGCATCAGCGCAGCAGCAGAGGGGGGTTTAGTGACGGCAACGGGATCTGTCTCTGGAAGTACTTCCCTTTCTAAAAAGTTTTCATAACTAAGTATCAAAGTGTCTTTCCAGCAGCAAAATTCTTTGACTTTCCCTTTTTTTACGGGTAATGCTGGCTGTCCAGTGCAGTCGCTGCTCGTTTCTCATGCACGTTTCAAGTTGCCGTTATTTAGAATGTTTTTTAAATGATATTGGACGCTGCGTGTAAGCTTTGGACATATTTTTTAAAAAAATGCGTAGGGTTTGTGATATTGGAGGTTGTATATAGTCATAAGTATGTGTAACTACGAGGTTTTGAGGTTTTTTACGTGTAATGCACTATTTGTGGAAGTAAGCTAGCAATTGTAATGGTATCTATAGAATACAGAGGCAGGGGTCTGGCCATGAGTGATGTCATCATTCTCTGGTCAAAACTGCATAAACTGACCTCACTGTGCTCTGGGCTGTGACCATGACAGTGCTGTTTTTCTAAAGCCACTTAATTCTTCCAAGGATAGCTTAAAACCTCTAAAATTTTGCGTCCCATGTTATGCTTTTCACTCAGTTGTGTTTGTACTTAGCTGAGGGAAATCTGAAGCATCTTTTTGAACGCCTGTGTGGGGGGCAGAGTACTTGTGCAATGTTATGGCTTAAAATGGGAGTAAGCTGCTGAGTAACTCCAACATAAATGCATAATGGGTCTTGGTGTAGCTTAGATGTATGAAACTCACCTGTTTTGGGTGTGAGTTGTGAAAGAAGTCTCCAATAGAAATGAGACAAACTGCATGTTTGAGAACATTCTGGCTCTTATTACAATGCTTTACTGACAATATTATTTCTATTACAGGGTAATAAGTATACCTTGTTGTCTGAAGACCACATAACAAAGCAGCAAAGCATATTTGTTTGTGTATTTGCAGGAACGTGGTGTATTAAATCATCAAAGCCACCATGCTGGCTGCAAGGCTAGTGTGCCTGAGGGCAGTGTCCTGCCAGACTCTCCGCCCCACCATTAGCCAGGCTTCCCCAGCTCTGAGGAGCTCCAATATACAAGCATGCAGATTGTGGCAGCCTAACCAGGTAAGGGGATTCTCTTTCTAATTGTTTTGACTGCTGATGTTTTTAAAGAGTGTTTTGCCAAAAGAATCACTTTGCACAGAGCAGCTGTTTTGGATTAGAAGGAGCCTTCTGCTTGTTTGAAGTACTTGCTCTAACTTACTGAATCATAGAATCCTTTAGGTTGGAAGGGACCTCCACGATCATCAAGTCCAACCCTTGAGCCATTAGGGCTCCAAAGTCCTCTGCTAAAACAGATCAGAATCTGTCAGGGTTGGAAGGGACCACAAGGATCCCCCAGTTCCAACCCCTCTGCCATGAGCAGGGACACCTCCCACTAGATCAGGCTGCCCAGAGCCTCCTCCAGCCTGGCCTTAAAGACCCCCAGGGATGGGGCCTCAACTGAAGGGGAAGTGTTAGTCAGAAAACAGGGGGTTTAAGAGCAATTGAAACTTTATCTTCCCTTTCAGTGAGTCTTTCCTCATTGAAATTATTGGAAAAAAGAACTTAAAGGAGGGAGGTTGTGGTGGACAAGCCTTACTGTGTAAGGTATGAGGGGCAAAGATTCTTGTCTGAGCTTCCTATTGCTGTGTTAAAAGTCTTAAACATAACGTTAAAGTAAAAACTTACTTTTCAAAGGCTTTAGTCCCAATGTAGATTTAGAGCTGTAGCCCCTATTAGAACAATTTCTAAACATACCTGGGTATTACCAGCAGCTTTAAAAACTTAATGGTTGTTATTCTAAGATACTGTTTGTCCTACATTGAGAGTGGGTGTTTCACTTTTGCTTTCTGCCAGGGTCACTCAAGAGTTAGGAGGAGCTGCTCTTTTGTTGTCATCTTGGTGAAAGTACCAGTGGCAGATTTTTCAACTCCTTTGTGTTTTCCTTTTTAGTATAAAAAGTTGCTTTAAGTATCCCAGGTTTGTAAATGTGTTGTTGGTGTTTTTTTTTTTGTGGGGGTGAGTTTTTTTTGTGGTGGTTTTATTTCTGTGACAAGTACTCCATAGTTACAGTGCTGAGGTAGGTTTCATTATATGCAAAACACAAGTGCTGTGGTGAACTGTCTAAATTTGATTGTGCTGATGATAGCAATGCTTGTAAACTTCAGGTTTTAGGGTTAAACTCATGCTGCACTCATCCTGTATATCTAGAATGTGTGACTGTTAATCACAAAGCTTCCTAAGCTTGAATGTTCCTTGTTCTCCTTCAGCACAGTTGCTTCAAGCCGTTTGGAGGTAACCACAGGTAAATAAGAGCCTGCAGAGTAATTTTAAGCCTATCAAGTCAATTCATGAGAAATGTCTTGTGGTTTATTTCATCTAACCTTTCTTGTGTCCTTTCTGAATCTGACAGTGTTATGCCACCAGAGTAAGAGCAGGTGTAAGGCGTGGGAAGATTGGCGAGGGGATTAAAGAAGCAGCATTTGAGCCATCTGCAGAAACAGCACTTAAAGGTAGAGAGCCTGTGCTTTCAATACTAAGAGTCTTTGAAGCTTAACTTAAACTTCCTCAAAGGACTTTCTTTCAAACCATGAAAGAGATTGAGAGTTTTGTTTCATGTGTAAGTTTGCTCAGCAGTCTCTCTGAGTAACCCTGAGAGTTTCTCTCCTTGTGAAGTTTAAAGCTGCAAATGCATCACAGCCTAGATCATGTCCAATTTAAACTGCTGTTGAGAACTACTAAGTAAAAAATGGTTGTCTCTTAATGGAGACTTGGTTGCAGATATTGGAAAAAAACACAGTAACACTTGGTTTGCTACACCTACTTTGTGTTGTGTTTAAAGGAAGGGTTTTTCTACAACATG
>NW_008628422.1:0-1430 GCF_000691845.1 Merops nubicus
CAAAACGCCCAAACCTGGCGGCGGGGGGAATACAAGCACATCCACCCCCCCGGCAGCTGCGCAGGGACCTGTCGCTTCTCCTCCGCAGGATTTCACACCTCGCTGACCCCAGGCTGAGGCATATTTGGGTTTTCCCCGTGGCTTTTTTTGGTCCTGTTTTGTCTAAACACGGCCAGGGCCTCGCAGCGGGCACCACGTGCTGTAGGCAGCTTTCTTGGTATGTGCTGCAGCCTGGAGTTGAGACTGCAGCTTCCCCCACCTTCCCTCCCGCCGTGCAATGATTGCCGGCAAATATTAGTCAAGTACGAATTACAATCCATTCAGAGTCCTACAGAGCTGTCAATCAGCCACTGCTTATTATCCTCATCAAATGCACTAAAAATAGGGACAAAACTTCTGAGCGGGGGGCGAGGGGAGGCCGTGGAAGCAGAGCTGTGGTGTGGCACATCCTCTGCCTGGCAGCCGCTGCCCAGGTGCCCGTCTGGAGAGAGGGACACAGGGTGGCTGCTAGGAGAAGCTGGGAGGGTGCCCCAGCCTGGAGCAGGTTGCTCCTCCTCTGGAAAGAGTCCAAACCTGCCACCCTGGGCACCCCGCTGTGGGTGACCTGCTGGGGCAGGGGGCTGGATGCGTCCCCGGAGGTCCCTTTGAGCCCCTCCGTGCTGGGGTTCTGTGACCCTCCAGAGGTTTGTGTGGTGGTTTCCACCATCCCGCCGTGGTACGAGCCCTCTCCTCACTACACCTTGGTGGCCAAGGGCGTAAAGGCAGGAGGCTGTGGCTGGTCTCACTTCCAGACTTGCTGCCAGCAGGGTTAGATGGCCAGGCAACAAAAAACCTGCCCACCCTATCCCCATCCATCTGGGATGTTCTGCCTGGGATGTTCCCTTTGGATGAGATGTGAAATCAGGGCTCCAGCCAGGATGGGAGACTGTTGGGATGCTGCCTGGGGCTGTGATGCTGGAGTTGCTGTGGGGGCTGAATCCCTCCTGTGTGGGGCAAGCAGGAGCCCCTCGAGGCAGCCAAAGCCTCTGCCCAGCCCTGGGTGAGCAGGGCTGGCTGGAGAGAGTTTGCACTTTTGGTTGGAGACAGAAGAGGCAATTCCTGCAGGATCTGGGGGCTGGGAGGGGTGGCAGAGCCAAGCTTGTGGCTGCCCTGGCTCTGCAGAGCTCTGCCCTGCTCTGCTGTCAACCCAAAGCTCTACCCTGACTGCTGCTCAGTGTCCCCCCGTTACATGCACTTGTGACAGGAATCTGTCCCTTTTGAAAAATTTGGCCCAAATGTGTTTTTCTGGCTGAGCCAGGGCTTGAGCAGCACGAGGTGCTCCCAGGCCAGGCACGGTTCGTGCCGTAGCACATCTGTGCCATGGGGGATGGGGAAGGAGACTGGCATCCCTGGGCACGAGGTCCCTGGGTGGTGGCTGACCCTCCCTGCCA
>NW_008628422.1:1478-1757 GCF_000691845.1 Merops nubicus
TGCTGTGGGTCCCGGGGTGGTGGCGTACCCCCCCTGCCACCAGTCCCAGCTGCCCAGGGGTGGAGCAGCGGGGCTGGAAGCGCTGGTGTGCCCAGGGGAGCAGGCTCTGCTGCTTCCCCCCCAGGAAGTCTCTGGGTGGGCTGGGGGTGCCTGTGCTCCCCCCAGGACTTCGCCTTCCCCCCCCCGTCCCCGGGTGGGTTTGATGAAGTGGAGCAGAGAATCGTCCCCTCTTCACACATGAGAGATCAGAGCGAGCGGGTGTGAGCTCCCTGTGCTCCG
>NW_008628423.1:0-339 GCF_000691845.1 Merops nubicus
ATCACACCACACCAACACACCCATGCACGAGCAGTGCACAAGCACACCGTGCACATGCCACATGAACATGCGTGCCCTGCACGTGCCACGCAGACATCACACGCACCACACACGTGCCACGCACGTGCCCCACGCCTCACAGCCATCGTGCCCGACGTGCGTGTGCCACACACTGTGCAAACACCACGCACACGCCAGCCCCACACAGACCCATGTGCACAGTTCCCAGGTGCCACATGTCACACACCACGGCCGTGCCAGGGCCCCGCGTTGTGCCCTACCTGGATGTTGAGGCGCCCGCGGTGGGCACCCAGCCCGTAGCGCTTGTGGCTGGAGGCT
>NW_008628423.1:391-1425 GCF_000691845.1 Merops nubicus
TGCCGTGGGTGCCACAGGAAGGGTGCCCACCCTGGTCTGTGTGTGCAAACCCTGTCCTGTGCCATGTAAACCTGCTCCATGCCATGTAAACCCTGTCCTGTGCCATGTAAACCCTGTTCTGTGCCATGTAAACCCTGTCCTGTGCCATGTAAACTTATCTCATGCCATGCAAACCCTGACGTGTGCCATGTAAACCTGCTCTGTGTCATGTAAACTTGTCCCATGTCACCTAATCCTGTCCCATGCCATGTAACCCTGCTCCGTGCCATGCAAACCCCTCTCTGTGCCACGCTACCCCCACCAACAGCAGGGGGGTCACACGTGTGCCGTGTACCTGGCGTGGGCCGTGCCCCACACCTGGGGGTGTGCCCTGGCACCGAGCCCCCAGCTCATGCTGGAGACATTGTGTGTGTGTGGCACAGAGGCGTGTGGCCACGTGTGTGTGTGCGTGGCACAGAGGTGTGTGCCCATGTGTGTGTGTGTGGCACAGAGGCGTGTGGCCACGTGTGTGTGTGCGTGGCACAGAGGTGTGTGCCCATGTGTGTGTGTGTGGCACAGAGGCGTGTGGCCACGTGTGTGTGTGCGTGGCACAGAGGTGTGTGCCCATGTGTGTGTGTGTGGCACAGAGGCGTGTGGCCACGTGTGTGTGTGCGTGGCACAGAGGTGTGTGCCCATGTGTGTGTGTGTGGCACAGAGGCGTGTGGCCACGTGTGTGTGTGCGTGGCACAGAGGTGTGTGCCCATGTATGTGCATGGCACAGAGGTGTGTGCCCACGTGTGTGCATGACACAGATGTGTGTGCCCACACGTGTGCCCACTGGTGTACGTACCAGGCTCCTGCACAGCAGCTGCCCCCTTGGCCGGAGCCTTCGGCCTCTTCTTCACCACCTTCTTCCTCACCACCTTCACCCGCACCACCTTCTTCCGGGGCGCCGCCGAGGCTGGGGACACGCAGAGCGACCCCTGGGGTGGGGGTCTGGGGACACCCCCGGGCCCCCCACTGCTCCTGGGGACCCCCCGGGCCCCTGCACAGGC
>NW_008628424.1:0-3195 GCF_000691845.1 Merops nubicus
AAAAGAGAGAGAAATAAAACCCAGGAAAAGGCAAGTGATGCACAACACAACTACTCACCACCCACTGACTGATGCCCGAGCATGGATCTGCCCCTCTCAGCCAACTCCCCCCGTTCCTATGCTGAGTATGATTTTCTATGATATGGAATATTCCTTTGGCTAGCTCAGCTCAGCTGTCCTGGCCATGCCATGCTGCCTCCCAGCTTCTTGTGCACCTGCTTGCTGGCAGAGCATGGGAAACTGAAAAATCTCTAACTTAGGATAAGTGCTACTTAGCAACAACTAAAACATCAATGTGTTATCAATGTTTTTCTCACACAAAATCCAGAACACATCACTGTACTGGCTAGCAGGAGGAAAATTAACTCTATCACATCTGGAACCTGGACAGAAACATATAAGAATATGTGATGGGGCCAGGAAAGAGCAGGAGCTGGGAGGAGAGGGGCTGAGACACAGGGGGACATGTGGAGATGGGCATGTGCTGAATCTATCTGGTTTTGCAGAGCGACTCCTCCAGCGACAGTGAAAGTGAGGATAATTTCCTGATGCTTCCCCCCCGGGACCACCTGGGCTTGGCCCTTTTCTCCATGCTGTGCTGCTTCTGGCCCCTGGGGATTGCTGCTTTCTACTTCTCCCAAGGGGTAAGAGATCCCTTTGCTTGCCTGCAATCACTGAGTACTAGAGCAAGGGCCCTGTAACCCACAGCAGCTCTGGAGTGGACTGGGCACCTTTCTGTCCCTAGGCTTATCTCTCTGCTATGCTCAGACTCCTGGGGGCAAAGGGTGTCCCAGGATATCTCCACAACTGCTATGGGATTGCAAGCCCTCTGGCTCTTGCGTGGATTACTGGAGGTCAGGCTTTTCCTTTGGGTCTTTCAGGTGTTATTTAGGGAATTGAAGCTCCCCTTGGCCCCTTGCTCACTCTCCAGTCAGGCTCAGGAAAACAGCATTTTCCTATTTGTTCTCCCATTCTCCAGTAGTGTGGAGGTCTTACACGATGACCCACTCCGAGGCAGCTCGTGCCCCAGGAATCAGGCTGCTCTGGAGATTGGACACAAAGGGGAGCCTGGTCTCCATATCACACTACAGCTCCTCTGTTGCCCTTGTTTCTGACACATTGGGTAAGCTGTGTGAGCCAACACCAAGCTGGCAGAGGCTGGAGAGTATGGTGGACTTTGGGCTGCACCAGCTCAGAGGAGCTGCTGCCTTCTTGAGGGCTTAGCCCAGAGCCTGTGCTCCGTTGACCCAGAATAATTCATACAGGGCCAGGGGATTTATGCTACATTTGCACAGATGCTGTTTTACCAAGAATAGACGGGGAGATGCATTAAGAAGTTAAATCACAAGGACAGAAACAGAAGTGGAAAAGTATATAACATGAGTACCTGGCACAGAGGTGGTGAGAGGCAAGCAATGAGCATTTCTTCTCCTTCCAGACCAGCAAGGCTGTCTCCAAAGGAGATTTCCATCTGGCCAGTTCAGCCTCCCGCCGAGCTCTCTTCCTCGCCGCGCTCTCCATAACCATCGGCACCGGAGTGTACGTCGGGGTGGTGGTAGCGCTGATCGCTTATCTCTCTAAAGGGGGCCACCTATAGCTGCCACCCGCACGCCAGTGCCACCCTGCCCACCAGCCCTCCTGGGATGGAGCTTTCCTGCGGAGCACAGCGGGCCAGAGCCTGCAAGGTCTGCTCGCACGGCTGGACCACGGCTCGGATGCCCCGCGCAGGCTCCTTCCCCTTTCAGACAAACAGCAGACTCTCCTTCTCGCTGGGGCTGTGGGGTGCCACCGTCTGACAGCAGGGAGCTGGGCACTGGGCTGACTGCTGGGACCAGGAGGAGCACGTTTACCTGCTGGAAGATGTGCAGGAGAGATGCTGCATGCTGCTGTTGGGCTGGTCACTACCCCTGCTCCAGGGCCGTGGCTTCCCCTCCCAGCCCTGCAGCCCAGGCTGGGTCCATGAAGGAGGCACACAGAGAGGAGAGGGGATGTGGTGCCAGGGAATGACCTCGGGGGGCTGGGGCCCTGGTGTGGTCTCCAGACTCCTGTGATGGGAACAACAGACTTATTTCAGTGCCATGGGGTGGCACCTGGCCCTTCAGCTGCAGCAAAGTGGGAGGACACAGTGTGGACATGACCAAAAGGCATGTTCTCTGCATCCCTCTGCAGACAGACCCATGATCCAGGGGACATCTCAGTCATTGTCCCATCCCAGTCAAGAAACAAGGAGAAAAGGCTGATGGTTGCACACCATCACTCCCATTATTGGAGTAGGCTGACAAAGACAACAAAGCTTTCTCCAAATTAATAATGATTGTCATGATGATTGTAAGTCAGAGCCCTGGTACAGTTGGTGTCCCACAGTGCTAGGCCCTGAAAAGACCTGTAATGGCAATTTCTACCTAGGAAACTATCTGGGAGGGGAGAGGTTTGCAGACTGAACTCTTAGCACTAGGTCAGGGAGTCATACATGAAGAGGGATTGAAGAGTAGGCTGACACGACACACAGAGCCCAAGGTGCTGTTTGTAAAGGGATGAGATACAGAGAGGGGGAAGACTTGGAGGAAGCCTGAGACACAGGGGTGGCCCCAACACACTTCTTCCCATGCCTGGGAGAGGGGTATCTTCATCTATCCAAAGGCTCTGCTGACAAAGAAATCCCATGCATCCCTGCTTACATCTTACTTTTCTAATTCATATACTGGCAGCCACACATCAAGTGCTTCAGAGGTGGGTGTGAAGGCAGTGACTGCCCCAAAGGGCTGGCATTAAAAGGCCCTGTCTCACCCCCCTCCCCAGCATCCACCTTGATCCTTCCTCACCTTGGCCATGGCTTCCCTGCCACCTCCTTCCCCCGTGTGCAGGGGGCTGCAGGCTGACTCCAGGCACCCATCACCCCCTCACCAGGGTTTCTGGTCAGGCTGCAGCTGGCTCTGCAAGAGGTGTGGCATGTTCCTCCAACTGGGTGCCATTCAAATGTACATTTCACCCTAAGAGAAGCATGTTAATGTCTGCAATTGCTGTTGTACTTGAGCCATGAAAGGGAGAAGCACATCAGGGACCAGTTCAGATGCTGCTCTGAAAGTTCCGACTATGTTTTATAACATGAAAGAGCTAATAAAAAAAAAAAAAAGAAAAAAAAAAGGCATAAAAAAGGACTCGTTTATAAAGACAGAGAGCTGGCTAGCAAAGAGG
>NW_008628424.1:3226-16660 GCF_000691845.1 Merops nubicus
CAGGAATGCTGAGCTCATTTAAACCTGGAGATGTTTATGCAGTCCCTGAGTTCCTGAAGGAAGTTTTAATCCAGCTGATATCTGGGCAATTTAGAGAGAGATGTACTGCAGTGTAGATCACAGGTAGCAGCTAGTGCTGGGAGCAGGATGGCAATGTAGGCCTTTGGCCATGTTGGAGGGACAAGAACTGGGGGGAGAGAAAGAGAGAGGGAGAGTGGAGCGTCACGTATGTTCAGGCTGCTCTGTGTGTAGTAGAAACATACAATGTGCCTGAAGAGGGGCAGAAGAATACAACTAGCAGGAGGGAATAGGCAGGTCTTGCTTCTGGCAAGACCCCACCACCCTCCCAAGCTCAGTGCTGTCCCAGCTAAAACTCTCCCTACCTCTCCCCCTGGAGCACTCCTGGCTGGCGGTGCAGGTACCTGCTGGGGAACAGGGAGGGAGACACCAACACTAATTCTCTTCCAGAGAAAAACATCAGGGCTGCTGGACCAGAATCAGCAATGAGAAACTGTGCTTGCCTTTGAATTTGTGATTCTCCAGGGGCTGCCCTGGATGGGGGGCCAGCAGCCCCCGTGGGCACCCCTGCCTCTGCTCCCCAACCCCAACCCACTGGAGACACACGGGGAAGGACCAGGCTAACGGGCCAACAGAATTAAAGTGTTTTCTGCTAATAGCCTGAACCTCTGATGGTCTTGTCAAATGAGTGAGAAGGGGCCTGCCAGAGCATCCCTAAGGGAGGCATTATGCAAATGGAGAAATTAGTTGGAAACAGCCTGAAGGGAAACATGTGGAAATTGAAATCCGAGGACCGGCATGGAGAATGCTGCTGAATAATTTATTATAGACTCAAAGCATCTGCTCCAACCTGAGCAGAAGGGGAGGAAGCAAAAAAGCAACAAGGCACAGCAGCTGGGGAAGACGCAAGCCCCAGAAATTTGACTGAGCTTAAAAAAACAAAAAAAAAGAAAAAGTTTAATGAAACTCTACCACTGGGTGTGGAGGAGGTGACTCTGGCAAGGGGCTCCTGTCCTCCTGTGGAGGGATCCCTCTCCCACTCAAGATCCCCAGCCCCATGGTAAAGATCCATAATGGTCCTGGTCCCCCAGGGGATACTCAGAAGTCTGGGACAAAGGAGGAATAGACTTGAATTCTGGCAGACTGTGTCCATGCAGACGGACAGTGGTGGAGCAGGATTCCTGGCAGCTGGCAATGGGGTGTTTGGCATTCTCTGAGCTGGGGGGGTGCTGCTTAAATAGTGATGTGCTACAAGGGTGTACCTAACAACTTACTGTCCTTCCCCACACCCCAGAGCTTTCCAAAAAATAAGCACAAGAAGTGCTTAAAGATCTCACGATACATCAGAACAAGCCCCTGTTCTCCATTCAGCAGTAATTGATTACATATCAATTAGGACATCTATTTGCAGCTGAGGTCCCTGCCTGTGGGCTGCAGGAGCCTGTCCCTGTGACTGCAGGTGCTGCCTGGCACCCCCAGCACAGGCACAAGCCTGCAACCCCCCCGCCCCAGCAACCCCATCTCATCACCACCCAGCCCACTGCTACCCAAATGCCCCTGCCCTGGCCACGTGGCACCACCAGTACCTCTAGTGCTCGCCCTAAGCTGGTGATACCTAGAGGCAGACACAGAAAGTCACCAGAAAAGCCCATCCCCTGACCCCACTCCCCACATTCAGGCCAGGATACCCATCTCCCATCTTGTATGCTGGGTGGCTTTTAGATTGTGCAAACTGCCATCACAAAGCATCCCACATGCCCTCCAGCTGTGAGGAGGAGACCCTGGGGCTGGAGCTAGCCCCACTCCTCCTAGCTGGCTGAACATCATCTCCATCCTCCCCTGCCCTGGAAACGCTTCTTGCTCAGCCGGGAGCTCAGGGCAGTGCTGTCTGAGGTGCGCTGGGCTTTGGTTCCTATTCACAGCAGTGGAAAACGTGTTGTCTTCTAGCTTGGGCTCCTTTGAGAACCTCCACAACACCAAGATGAGCACTTCCCGGCAGGCATTTCTCTCTGGATGCAAAGAGACACAGGGAATTAAAAGTGGAGTAGGTCCTTTGCCTCATTTAATGGCAGTCAGTGTTTTCCCTTCACAGCAATCCAGTAAGGAGACAGCTAATTATCGCAGACAGGGCGAATTTTCGATTCCCATCCAATGCATTTAGCAGTGCATCTCTTGGCCTAGCTTATCCTTTCCCCTTTGCTCCCCCGAACCATCCTGCAGCAGAGGGAGCGTGAGGAGGCTCAGCCTCTGGCAATGCCATCTCTCCTGGGGATGGTGGGAGAGGATTTTTTCAGATAGACGCTAATTAAGAGCCATCAATCAGGCATCAGCTGCTGTGAAATCGGGAGGCTCGTTACCCCTCCTCTCCCTGCAGACCCGGGCACCAGCTCCCGCTTCACAGTCTCCGGTAGCCACATGTGAAGGAATGAACTGGTGGGGCTGGGAATGCACTGGTGGGTCTGAGCTGTCCCCGTAGGGTGGGAGGACAAGTGGTGCTGAGAGGGGACAGTGTTAGGTGATGACGCCTTGCTGGGGACAAGGCAGATGCTGTCCCCATGGCCCACTGTGAGCCATGGAGCTTGCTGCAACAGCTGGCAATGACACACCAGAGAGGGGAAACTCAAGACTAACACGTGCCAGAAGTGCCTGACTTGTGAGTTCCCAGGGCAGACGGGGGCCTATGTCCCGCCACAAAAGGGCAGGAACTCCCCTTGAGCCAAGTTCTGCTGAGCAGAGGATCTGGTGCTGCCTCTCCAGCTGGGCAAGAGAACAGGATGGGATAGGAGCTGCAGTGGAAAACCCTCTCTTCTCACCCCACCCCAATCTTCACAGCCAGGACTTTTCCACCTCCTTTTCTCAGCAAGCAAAGCAGCAGCCATGTGGGCCTTCAGGAATCTATTCACATGGCTCGTTTCCATGGATGTTGAAAACGCCCTGCTTCGGTCCCACGTGTGCAGGGCTCCTTTCTGCTGCCAGCCCCCAGCCCTGCTGCTGCCAGGGTTTGCCCAGCTCCCCGTCCCTGTGCTCTCATCTCTATTGCCTTGGAGAGGCTGAGCTGCTGGGCTCTCTCCCTGTACAGCTCATCTTCCCCACTGCTGTTCCTCTCTGAAGCTCACTGGTTCATCCAAGCTTTCCTGAGCTTACTTCCAAAAATGCCGTAGTGTCCTCCAGCGACTGCTCTGGTGCTGGACACAGACAACACAACCTTCCTGCCCTCATTTCTGCTCAGGAGCTTTTCTGGCTGTAGGACTCTACTCAGCTCACTCCCATCCTTGGGAGAGTTTTGCAGGCTTCCCAGCAGAGTCCCCTATTCTGCATGGGCTCATGCTTTACTTTTGGAGACATGGCACTTAACTGGATTTTAATCCATTCAGTGTTTGCTGGCTTAATTTTTAGACCAATCTTGTTGCTTAATCAAAATGCCCACGCTCAGGCAGTTGCAGAAGTGAGAGAAAGATGTAACTTTATTCTTGAGCATCTGAGTTTGGCAGGAGATGTCCGTCCCACCACCCCTTTCCTACCTTCCCCCAGTGCTGTGGTTACAGAAGCAATGGAGGAGGGGTAGGGAGAGGGGCAAAGGAAGAAGCCAGGGAAGGAGAAATGAAATGCAAATAAATGCAGTATGTGCCAAAATGCCATCCTCAAAGTAATATATCAAAGTCTAGGCACAGGCAGTAAACTCTTGACAGTATTAGACCAGAAAGATAGAAGGATTTACTTCCTGAAGTGCTTTCATATCTGAATATTTTCTCCAAAACTCAGGCGTTTTCCAGATGTTGATTGTGCTAAATCAGCATTACACATCAGCTTGCTTGTTTTCTAGAAGGGGAAAGGCAGGGAATGCTGCATCTGGACCTTGGCCAAACTCCTGGGATGGTGCCATATCAATGATTGTCAGGTAGGGGCTGGTTCAAGAAGGCTAAGATGGGTGTTAATGGATTATTAATATTTTAGAAGATCTGTTGGGCAGGAGGGCAAAATGCTCAAAGATCCATATGAGAACTGATCTCTCATATTTTCACTGTAGGATAGCATAGGAAGGAAGGGTCCCTTGGTGCCATTTGCTAAATTGGGAGGGTTTGCAAATACAGACAAAAAGTTAAGAAGCTGGGCTACCTTGAAGGCAGGAGGGGTGGAGTTAGGATGAAATGCAGGGTGATGTGATGCCCTCATGGATTGCCAGCAGGAACTGCTGCATCAACCAACTATGCAGGGATCTCCTCAGCTGGCAGGGACCTGAGAAAGGCCTGAGACATTGCTCCAGTGTGCAAAAGGCAAGTCTGATGTGAAGATCCACATAACAAATTGGTCCAGCAAAAATATTCTTGAATGACAATGGCAGGGCAGTGACGGGTCACAGCTGGATCCTGGGAGACATTTTCAGTCACAGCGTGTTATAGATGGGTTTTAAGGGGAAGGAGGCAGAAAGGGTAGTAGAAGAATGGGGAATGAGGACCTGGCTGTGGCTGGTGCAACCCACGGGGACAGATACAGATGGTTCCCCACAAATACCTTGGGGGCACAGAAGGAAAAGGTCTCTGGTCTCAACAGCTGGGTTGGCTCATCAGCACTAGTTACTTGTAGCCTGGACCTATGGAGGGAATAACATGGGACACCGATCCAAAAAATCCCTTTTCTCCTGTTGCTCTTCATCTTCTTTCCTTCCCTCCCCACAGAGATATTCTTGATAAAGAATGGCTTTTGTGCTTGTCAGCTCAGGAGCAGTTCAGAATGGTGGCACTGACTTTCTGTCCTCCTGCTGCTGCTACATCTCCACTCTGAAGATCCCAGCAAATCACGGAAGCTACCTTGCAAATTCCAACTCTTTCACTACCTTGAGATGCTTTTAGAGCCAACAGTCTTGCTCTTTGCACCAGTAAAATACTTGCCTGGGCTAAATCTGGAGGCAAAGTGCTGCTTGGGCTAATGCATACCGGGTAAAAGCCCCAGAGCTTTGCTTGGGCATAATCAACTACTCCCACAGCACAGAGTCTGGGCAGGCTCTGCTGTGCTACACTGCCCACTGCCTGCGCCTGCGAACCCCTCTGATAAGCGCAAATGGGGTGCATTAGTGATGGAGCAGAGCCCTAAGTTGCAGGTGGGTGGGGGGCTGCTTCCCATGGGCTTTGCAGCCCCCCAGCCTCTGCATTTCACTTACCTTTTAATTTCTGTCTTTGCTGGATTTGGTGCTTTAAAGCACCCACCTGCAAGGGAGTTTGGGTGGCACCCAACTAAACCTCTCTCCACACATGCAAAGGGAGAGATTTATCAGCCAGGGCCCAGCAGCACGGTGTGGAGCAGCTGCGGCCACCTTGAATTCATCTCCCGCTGCCAGCTCAATATGAGAGCAGAATGACAGGTATGAATCAAGTGCTACAGTTTACCCCCTCATTTAAACTCTGCTCAGCCAAAAACTACATCAGCAAATAATGAGCACTCACCATTTGAGTGGTGCCAACCAGCAGAGACCCACCACGGTCCTGCTGCCATCAAGGCACGGAGATGGAGAAATGTAAGGGCACTTGTAAAAACCCCTGAGAGGGATGAGATTACTTTCCCACTATGCCTCACCCAGGCATCCAGCTACGGACACAAAAAAACATCACATCTATATCTCTTCACCAGGGCTCCTCAAAAATGCCTTGCAGGGGAGTGGTGAAGGACAGGGGAAGAGAGCCCAAGGCCAGCACCCAGGAGAGATTCATCCTGCAGTCACACCACTGTGTGAGGCACACAGCACTCTCTGTTCAGGGAATGCTGGGTGATAGGAAGCAGGAGAAGCCCTCCCTGTGCCCTGCAGAGCACCAGATCCCTCCCACCAGAGCCTCCCCCAGCCCCTCTTCATGCCCACTTGCCCCAGCAGCAGCTGGCGCCCACCTACCATACCATGCCATGCCAATGGATGCCCTGGCCACTGCTTTGCTGCCAGGCATGGTCTGCCCCAGCCCCAGGGCTACCCAGGTGGAGCACATGTTAGCACCTGTGGTCAGAGAACTCACTCACCCTCCCTGCTCCTCGCCGCAGCTCAGCCAAGAAAGGGTTCACTTCAAGGGTCTCCTATCCACCTTCACAGTCACTGCTGCAAACAGCTATCTCCAGCCTCCAGAAGTTTGGGAACACAGCTAATCATTCTGGAGTAATTACCAGCTTCCTCCCTTGGAGAAGTTCGCCAGTAGCTAATTACTCCAATTACTTTGTGACACCAAGAGCCAGGGCTCTGCAGCAGCACACAGCACTGCTCGGCAGCTCCTGGCTCCCCCCCTCCCTCCCTCCCTCCCCAGAGCACCTGCTGCCCCAGATTTCCTCCTCTGGGACCACACAGGTATATCCTGGATGGTGCCGAGAACCCGCTGGCACCAAGGACATGGAGCTGAGCAGTATCTGAAGAGATACCCCAGTAGCTCACACTGCTCCTCCAGGACTGCCCCACCACATAACTCAGGCAAAGGGATGACACGGAATGACTTTAAGCCTCCCTTCCTCAAGCAGGTTGATGCTCAGGAAAGCTCAGCAGGGCTTTCTAGCACAGGACCCCCTCTCCCTAAGAGGCTGGTGCTCATTGAAGCCAGGTTGCATCTGGAGCAGGACTGTGCTGCAGCAAGGACTCAGAGATCGCAGGCAGACTGAAGAAAGAAAAATTAGGTTTTCTGCCAGTGAGGCTGGGGCAGGAGTGGGGTGGAGAGGTGGCACTACTGCAGCTCAGCTCCCAACAAGGTCACTGAAGTTCCCCATCCCCTCGCAAAGGCCTGGAGGTAAGAAAGACAAGGCTCAGCCCTGCAGTTACACCCAGCCTCAAAGGCTGATCCTGTAGATGCAGGATTCAAATGGCTCTCCCCTCACATGCATAGGGTGCTCTGATGCCCAGCAGCTTTGGGGGAAACAAGAACAGGTACTGCAGTTGTCACTACTCTTCAGTGGTAGCAGCCAGCCCCAGACACCTCACAGCTCAGTCCTGCACAGCCACACTGGCAGGCACCCCAGGGGAGCTCACACACTAAAGGAGACAAGGCTTTTTCAACATCCCGAGCAGAGCATGGGCAGGCAGGGGCCCTCCCACAGCCCTACACCCCAAGACACTTGCAGGACAGAAGTGCTAACAGCTGGCTTCAGCATCCAGTACACCACCGCCGCCACTTCAGGGCAGGACTACCTGCTGCCATCTCAGGCACTGCCTGCCATCACACAGGGCTGTGCCCGCTGCAGTGTCCTCAGCCTTGCATCCAATCTGGGAGGAAAGTCCTGGCCTTTCACCCAGGAGACCACAGTCCCTGCCAGGCCTCCAGAGCACCACCAAGCAGATGGTCCCCACGAGGTCCCAGGAAGCAGAAAGAGAACCTTCACAGGAGCAGCAACTGAGGTGTGCACAGGCTCTGCCCACCCACAAGCCAGTTTCAGAAGCAGACGTGGAAGGGAAAGCCTTGCCCAGAAATTACACAAGCAAGCCACACAAGACTAGGAGTAGAGGAGCCTTTATTGCTTTGGTTTCTTACAAGCGAGATATATGTATCTAGGCTTGCTGCAAGTAGACACCCACATTGCATTCAGTTTGCAGCACGGCACAGGGGACACTGGAGACACAAGGTTTGGTCTCTGTCTTCTCCCAGGCACCAGGGAAGAGAGACCCTAGGAAAGTAAGGCAGCTGCCAGCTGTGAGAGTAAAGGAATGTGTGAAAAGTTATTGCTACAAGACCAGGAAGGTCAGGGACAGCTTCTACATAGCTTGCAAAGGACCCCAGCTCCTAGCTCAGCATTCCCAGCAGACAAATTATAGTGGGGGGACAAACATACCCTCCTCTACCACTCTCTGCTTCCTCTAGGGAAGATCAGGGCAGCCAGCAGCAGGCATTAAGACTCAGAAGGCCAAGGTGGTATTGGTGCTGACTCTTACTGAAGTCTTTATTCTCCTTAGCTGGGAAGAACCTGAAGATGCTCCTCCACTAAAGCTGAGCACACCTCAAGCCGCTCACCACCTCTAGCTGAGCCAGCACAGCTCTGCTTGCTGAAGGGATGCTGGCCACCTCCATCCTCACCCTGCATGTCCACATTACTCATTCATGCAACTGCCCAGGGCAAAGTGGCTTTCACATCCTCCACCTGAAAAGGCCTGGCAGCATCCCATGACACTGGCATGGTACCCCCTCATTTGCCCACCCTCAGAGCAGAGAGAAGACAACGCCCAGCCCCTCCCCATTAGGGCAGCTCAGTCCCTTCTCCTTCCACTCCTCTCACCAACAGGCACTGCAGATGCTCCCATACCTGATTGAACCACACAGAAAAGAAAACCAGAGACTAGGAACAAAACAAAACTGCAACAAAAGTTAGAGCAGGGCCCCAGCCCAGGCACCCCACCGGAGAGCCAAAGGACACATCAGCAGAGGACCTGTGGCCAAGCCATTTGGCAACTGGCGCTCAGGCATCCACAAGCGTCAGCCCATCGTGCAGGGCACGCTTCCACATGTAGTAAGTGGAGCGTGCCGTGAGCGGGAAGCGGGCACTGAACTCCTTGTAGGTGGGGAAGGTCTTCGACTCAAAGCGCTGCTGCAGGAACAGCTTGGCCTGTGCCTTGAACTGGGCAGTGGCGATCACATCCATCACAAACATCCGGCTGGTGGCTCTCTCTGACACGGCGTAGCCTGAGACGGTGGCATTGTACGGAGTAGCGCTCTCTGGCTTGTTTAGCTGCTTGGTGGCTACCCCCATGTGGTACTGGGGCTTGAGGGCTGTCTCTGCTCTCAGAGGTGCCTGGGAAGCCACCTGGTTCAACGGCCGGCTGGAGCTGGTCCAGGGCAGGTGGCGCTGCCCCAGGGCCTGGCCACTGCCCCTCCAAAACCAGTAGGCTGTGGAGGAGAGAGACGGGTAGCGCAGGCGGTACTTACAGAACGGCAGTCGCCTCTGCTGGACCTGCCTCTTGGCCATATCTCGCAACTGCTTTCTCCAGCATAGAGAGGGCTTGAGCTGCAGGAGACTCCTAGGTGCTGGCTGGTCTCCATTCAGCCTCTTTCTAACGGGCACACTGCTTGGCTTCAACTGCAGGAACGTTTTTTCTTTCGCTAGAGGTTTCTGGTTATCCAAGGGAGACTGGGGGGGCTTAAAGCTGGGGTTCTCCTTGATGGCTTTTCTTCGCCAGTTGTAGTAAGTGGACCTGGAGATGCCAGGGAAGCTGCGCTTGAAACACCTGTAAGGCACCAGAGTGTTCATGGAAATACATTTCTCCAGGTAGGATTTGGCTCCTTGCATGAAGATTCCTGCTTGGATGGGGTCTGGAGAAGGACTCAGGGACCTGAAGCTCCCCCCTGAATTTGCTGGCTCATCCACATCGGGCTTTTTTGGGACATCCCTACGAAGCTCCTGCAAGCCGTGGGCCTCAGCCAGAGCAGAGGCGTCACCACTGGCCATGCTCTGCATCTCATGCTTCCAGGCGTAGTATGTCGACCGGGAGATTTCTGGAAACATTTGTCGAAAGTGCTGCAGGGGGATTACGTTGCCCTCCTGAAAGCAGGACTGGAGGAAGTGTTTAGCTGCAAACCTGGCAGCCGCCTTCTGCCGGTGCTCACGAGACTGGCGCTTCCAGCGGTAGAAGGTGCTCTTGGTGATGCTGTACCGGTCACGCAGGTTGGAGTAAGTCAGCTGGGGGTCACTGTTCAGCAGCTCGAGGGTCTTCATGGGCTGGACAGGAGGCTCCGGCGAAGGCATTGTGGGTTCCAGCTCCTCCAGGCCGACCACGGCCACAAAATACTGTGCTTTGAAGACCTGCTGGGAGAGCTGCTGCCCTGACCACATGATGTGGAGCGTGGAGGTTCGCGGGCCACACTTCCTGGGCCGGATGATCCGGTTGAAATAGGGTCGGATCTTCAAGTTGCTCATGGGGTAGATGGAGTAGATGTTACACTGCAGTACTGAGGCAAGAGCATAGACGTGCCACATGTTGGCAAAGGTGCCAGGAAAACAGGTAGCTTTGATATCAGCATCAAAGATGGCCTCCAGGATAGCCATGGGGAGGCTGGTCATCTCCGGGGTCTCCTCCGTGCAGAGGGAGTAGCGGGCAGCCTGCAGCATCACCTTGGAATCGATCATGCCGTTCAGGTAGTATTGCTTGTGCAGCAGCATCTCCACCACCGTACGCACCTGCAGCTCCAAGCTGAGACTGGGGTTGCCCCAGAGCAGCACGCTGGCAGCCTCAAAGAGGTGATTCCCCTCACCTTTGCAAACCAGAGGCAGCATGTTACTTGGGGCATCCTCAGGATAGAGGCTCCTGGCTACCCGATCAACCTCCAGCTCCTCTTGGAACTGCCTCCCACAATAGCCAGGCAGGGAGAAAGATGACAGGGTCCTCTCTGCCTCCAGTGCGGCACTGGTGAGGCCCTCCAGACCAAAGCATTCGGTGGCCTCCTGCAGCTCCTGCAGCACAGACTGCACCAGCTGGTGCCGCTGGATCATCCTGAAGGATAGCAAAGAGAAAGAAGTCACTGGAGATGAAGATAGTGCACCCTCCAGACTGCCAGGTTCCTGGCCTCCAAGCCCAGCTCTTCCCCAGAGGAGAGGGCGAGGGAAGAGTGTAGAGGAAAGGCCACTGCTCCCCACCACAAATACAGTCCCAAGGACAAAGGAGGAAGCCTGGGTCCCCGCAGACAGACCTGGGACAGGGACATGGGCTCAACTTGCTCTCCAGTGACCTCCTGTGGGCAACATGCATGGCATGCAGCCTCCAGAGACACTTGTTTGAAACTAAGGAATGACTGCATCCATCGGGGTGGGAAGCCAGGTCACCTCCTACTCCTGCACGCCTGGCTTGGCGCCCAGCCTCAGCTGACACCCGGCGCTCCCACCAGCGGCTCCATCCCTTTTGTTTTACCACTCTGCTGCCAGCACCCAGAGACAGGACAGCCTCAAAGGGGAAATGTTTGTCATCTCCGCAGGAAGGGACCTGTGGCAGAACAACACTGCACGGGGGCACAGAGGGACCTGGCTCAAGGTGTTCAGCCCAACAGAAGGGGCAAGCAGCTTGCCCCCCTCCCTCCGAACAGGGCAACGCGGCTGCACCCACTGTATGCACCAAAAGCTGCTACCACAGAACCTGGGATGGAGGAATAGCCAGAACCAGCCCAAGCCACCATTACTGCTGCCTGAGCTGACACTAGATGTCACTTGCTGCTCAGCAGACATACACCACCAGCCAGGGAGAAGCCACAAAAGGAGGGCTTCTCCTAGATGAGCTACATGGCAGGAGGCACAGTGGGTAGTTCAGAGGCTGTATGAAGCCCTCTTCCCTTCCCCGTCCTGTCCCAGACCTATTCTTCCTCCCTCCCTCTGCATGCCAGTCCCCATCCAGGCAAGCCAAAGGATCAAACCTGCACCCAGCACTTTTTCAGCTTTGGTCCTGATGCCTGCATGGCTCTGTCCTCACTACTCCAGGAGCTTTCATGAAAACGTCAGTCTATACCCTGTGATTCAGCCCCATCAATGCATCCCTCTTCAGCACCTCTTCCACAAGAGCCAGCCCAATCTCTCCCTCTTCAACCAGTTTTCTCCCAAAAGCTACAACACTTCCCTCAAACAGGAAATTCATTCTGATCCATTTTCTCATTCACATGAGAAAGGCTCATTCACATGCCACCCCCAACATGTAGGGCATCACTTTGTAGTCTACTTGATTCACATCCCAGCTGGAGGCCCACCTTCCCACAACACTTCACAAGTATCACTATGCACTTGCAGCTCTACAGGGAGATTGAGAAAGAGCAGAGCCAGGCAGGAAAAGCAGCAGCTCTGCACTACAGCAGATGTCCCTCCTGACCTCTCATAAGGCCCTGCTGTAGATAGGGTTATTGTTGCTGCAGCATCTACAGCCCCTGGCCATGACAAAACTGCAAATTAAACAAGGTGCTACAGAATCACATGGCCACATGCTAGCTACTTCACCATGCTTGCTGTTACCCCTTGCCTTTAACTGGGCCACAGCTAGTCACCAAACTGATCCACTCCCCTTGCTCCAAGCTCCTTCATGATGTCCTCCATGTCAGAGGCCAGGGCCTTCTCTTACTGCCGTTCCCACAGCTGTGGGGCATCAGAGACAACACAGGAGAATGCACACAGCTGTGGAGCAGGGGATATGAACTTGTCCTAGAATCCTGGTTTGAGCAAGCATGGAGTTGTCACTTCAGGTCAGGCCTGTACTGTTGTTCTCTTGGAAGTTCATAGAAATTTGTAGGAATTTTGACTAAGAGCACTGTAAACATGTTCAAGGAGCTGAAGCAAAGGCATCCCTCAGGAGAGCAGCAGGGCTGCTTCTCCATGGCCTACCAAACCCTTTCAATGCTGACCAGCTTCCCCACAGAAGCCACTGCCCCCTTCAGTGCCTGCAGCCCAGCTGAGCACCCACCTGCCAGCAAAGCCAGGAAAGGCAAGACAAACTTTTCTCCTGGAGGGGGTGAGGAGCTGACAAGGCTAGGAAGCACCAGCAACAACCCTGGTCTTTATGGCCTGGTGGGCATTTCCCAGCCCCTTGTAGCTTGGGGCAAGATAGAAGGTGAAAGGGAGAGCTGGAGGCACAGGATTTAATCCTTTCCTTCAGCATTAACCCCACAGCCTCCATGTTCCTGCCAGCTCCTGCTGCCCAGAGCAACAGGACCTCAAAAGCAATCCTAAGACAAAAACCACAGCTAAACCAGCACAGATGATCTCCCTCAGAGAAGGGCAGGGTGGAGAGGGGCTTGGATAAGCCAGAAGCAGAAGTCAGCCAAGCTGGGGGCTTGGATCCATCACCAGATCAAACGCAGCGGCTCTCAACACAGAGGATCTGCTACAAAAGGAACATTCTTCCCTGCATACCCCCAGCAAAGCCAGCTGAACACGACAGACAAGTGCTGCCTAAATCACCTCAGCATCAAGAGTTGACCAACGGAGCTTTTCAGCAGTGATAGAGGAGGCTTTACCTAACCCAGCTGCTTTTGCATTGGAACAGATAAGCAAGCACTTGCGGATCACGTTCCCTCACCTAAACTGATGGGCTGGTGGCATCCAGTAGTGCAAGTTCCCCGAGTCAGGCTCAAAAATGCTCCTGCCAGCAAAAAGGCCTCAGCCCCTGCCGCTCTGGCTGCTAGGACTGCCTGTGCCGCACAGGAGCGGGGGAACCCACGCACTCCACCCCAGCTGGATTGGGTGGCTCACTTCCCAGCCCCAGCTGCAGGTCTCCCCGGTGGTAAAGGCGAGGAGGGGCTTTGAGGCACCACAACCAGAGAGCAGGCACACAGAGTTGGTAACCTCAAAGAGCTGCCCAGGCTACAAGTACCACCGCGCTAGGGAAGCCGGGGGGGTCCTGGCAGGGGCGGCCCAGCCTGCTCCGGCTGCCAACGCGCTCGTCTCCACCGAAGCCCAGCCACGGGGCAACGCGCCTGGAGAGAGAGAAGCCACGGACTC
>NW_008628425.1:0-730 GCF_000691845.1 Merops nubicus
TCCCTTCCAACCTAAAGGATTCGATGACTCTATGATTCTATGATAAGCAGATAAATATTACAGTGTTGTTGACAGCAAAAATTGTTAAAAAGATATTTTATAATTTTTGCCAAACTCTAGTTCTTTTCTAGATATTTTCAGGATGACTTTATGTATAGACTTCTGAAGTATTTCTCAGAATCACAAAATTATTTAGGTTGAAAAAGACCCTTAAGATGGAGTCCAACTCTAAACCTAACACTGCCAAGTCCACCGCTAAACCATGTCCCTACACTGTACATGTACATGTCTCTTAAATAGCTTCAGGGATGGTGACTGGAGCGTCTAACCTAACAGGCTTCATTAATTTGGAATAAAAACGACCCATACTATAATATTACTTTCAGAAATAAATACAGTTATTGATAACAGTTTTTAATATAAGGTTTAGCCATATTTTTCCAATAACAAAGGCCTATCATGATTTTTTATTACATGACTCTTTTCCAATTCTGACAGTCAGTCCAACTATATCTCTTTAGCTGAATTTTTCAGGTCTTTAATTTTGCATTTGATGCACTTTAATTTAAAAAATAAATAAATAAATAAAAAAGGCCTATCATGATTTTTTATTACATGACTCTTTTCCAATTCTGACAGTCAGTCCAACTATATCTCTTTAGCTGAATTTTTCAGGTCTTTAATTTTGCATTTGATGCACTTTAATTTAAAAAATAAATAAATAAATAAA
>NW_008628426.1:0-606 GCF_000691845.1 Merops nubicus
GCGCGCCGTGGCTCTCGGTGCGGAACCGCCCACCGCAGCACGGACTGCCGCCATTGCTGGTGTCGCCGCCGTCCACATCGCCACTGCGCTGCCGGGGACTGCAAATCCCAGAGGACCTCAGGACTTCCGGCTGACATCAACCACTGTGACTTCCGACCGTCGCTAATTGGACACCGAACTGGTAACCCGAGTGTAACACACTCCCCTCCCCCTCTGAGACAACAACCCCTTTCCTCTCACTAATCCTTCCCCCCCAGGTTCTCCCTTTTGTGATGTATATATATATCTCCTCCATTTCTTGAACCTTAGGTTTTGATTGGTATTGTTTCTAAATAAATCACGCAGTTTATTCAGTGACCTTCGACCTCGGTGGTACTTTGTGAGCATGGGGAGAGGGAATCTCCGACCTACCCTTGAGGGACGAGTACTACGTCTCGTCTGAAGCCCCCCCTTTGGAGGAGCAAATTGTCACAATCTCGCAAATCGGTGATTTTTCGTTGGTTCGCGACAACACTGCCTGGCCAGGTTCTGACCGGCCATGGTATACTCTGCGGTACGGAATACACCTGAAGGAAGAATACTGAAGGAAGAAGGAATGAAGCTGGC
>NW_008628427.1:0-616 GCF_000691845.1 Merops nubicus
GCGCAGGAACGTTTGCCCAGGGCTCTGCCCGGTACTGCTGCCAGGCGGTGGTGAGCATGGGGGTGGCACGAACGCCCTGGGCAGCACAGGGGGTCCGGTGCCTGCCCCGGCTCCAGCTCCTGCCATCCCCCTGTGCCAGCCCCTGGCTGAGGTTGTGCCCAGCCCTGTGCCCGCAGCCCTGCGGAGCCTGGGCAAGCCTGGCTGCTGCTCTGTACCTGCTGGTGTGCCAGTGGAGATGTGCGCAGAGCCTCCTCCAGCTTCCTCTGTCCAGTCATGTGCTGCCATCGAGGCGGGATGGGGAGCAAGCAGTGGGATGGATGCTCTGCCCCGAATGCCCGTCTAAGCCTCCTCCTTGTCACGCCCTTGTAGAGGGTGGCTTTGAGCTGAGGTGCAGAGCAGAGGCCGCCACTACCCAAGCCAAACACCACCCCTGCCTCCCAATGCTCTTAAACCAACAGTCAAATATTGCATCACTGTCAAACTTTAATACGCAGCAGAGCTGAGCCAAGCAAGGTCTCGACGGTGCCCGCTGCCAGGTGTGGCAGAGGTCAGACCCAGAGCTCCAGCACAGCACAGTACCCAGGTGCTACCATCTGCCAGCCCCGCTGGCAGCTGC
>NW_008628427.1:703-1097 GCF_000691845.1 Merops nubicus
GCGTCGAGCTCGGGGTTTGGCTGGGCTGGAATCATTGCCAAGGGCTGCCCTCGCCCCGGCACAGGGTGAAGGGCCCTGGGCTGGACCCGCTGCAGCTCCTGGCCAACCCCACGGACTGATGCTGCTTCCAGGCTCAGCTGCTCAGGAGGCTGCTGGGGTTTAGCCAAAATCAATTTCCAGGTCCTGCATGCTTCGAGCTGCCAGCCTGCTGTTGGGGGTGGGGGGCTCCACGAGAGTTTTTTCCTGTTTTCATTGCAGAGGCACCATTTCCTTGGTGTCCACTAGCATAAAGCCTGAAAATTATCACCGTGCCACTATTAGCAGTGCTGGGAGCCCTCTGCATCCACCTGCATCCCTCTGCCTTCATCCGGGCACATCAGCTCTGCTGGAAACC
>NW_008628427.1:1247-1450 GCF_000691845.1 Merops nubicus
CTCGGACCTGCCCAGTCCCCATCTCTCTCCACTCCCGCTGCTGCGAGGGCAGCGCCCAGCCCTGGGGGTGCTCAGAGCTGCTCTCACTTTCAGGTTCCTGCTTTCACTCCTCTCCTGCTTCCTCCTTGTCCCCGGCTGCTGGTTCCCATTCCTGACGCGTGGCCCGGCCCTGGCCCGTGCCATGCTGCACCGCGCCCACGTCC
>NW_008628428.1:0-240 GCF_000691845.1 Merops nubicus
GAGCGTGGGGAACGGATGGGGGACACAGGGGTGCCTGCTGGGGGACTGGGGGCTGCGGCTGCACGGCAGGGGCCATACTGATGGGTGCCTCCCCCAGGTGCGTCGTGTGCTTCAGTGACTTCGAGGCCCGGCAGCTTCTCCGCGTCCTGCCCTGCAACCACGAGTTCCACGCCAAGTGTGTCGACAAATGGTTAAAGGTACTGCCTGTGCCCGTGCCCCCACGTGACAGGGGATGTGCTA
>NW_008628429.1:0-6422 GCF_000691845.1 Merops nubicus
ATATATATATACTATATATAAATATTACTTTCTCTATATAAGATCTATAGTACTTGTATACACACAAGTTAGGTATAATAAAGAATATTTGGATGATGTCTTCTTTCCCATATTCCTTTTGTGTGTATCATCATCATGTGTAGCAAAAGGTCTTTCAAGTATAAAACGTATTGTCCTAAAGAGCATTCACCAAAATGTCAATATATCATACAGAGTTCAAGTTTTACAGTGTATATAACTGTTTTGCCAATGACCAGGCCCAAAAAAATGATACCACCACCAGCAGGAAGATGAACCAATACACAGACTGTATTGTATACAAGAAGGACATTCCTCTTTCTCTCTTTCTCTCTTTCTCTCTTTCTCTCTTTCTCTCTTTCTCTCTTTCTCTCTTTCTCTCTTTCTCTCTTTCTCTCTTTCTCTCTTTCTCTCTTTCTCTCTTTCTCTCTTTCTCTCTTTCTCTCTTTCTCTCTTTCTCTCTTTCTCTCTTTCTCTCTTTCTCTCTTTCTCTCTTTCTCTCTTTCTCTCTTTCTCTCTTTCTCTCTTTCTCTCTTTCTCTCTTTCTCTCTTTCTCTCTTTCTCTCTTTCTCTCTTTCTCTCTTTCTCTCTTTCTCTCTTTCTCTCTTTCTCTCTTTCTCTCTTTCTCTCTTTCTCTCTTTCTCTCTTTCTCTCTTTCTCTCTTTCTCTCTTTCTCTCTTTCTCTCTTTCTCTCTTTCTCTCTTTCTCTCTTTCTCTCTTTCTCTCTTTCTCTCTTTCTCTCTTTCTCTCTTTCTCTCTTTCTCTCTTTCTCTCTTTCTCTCTTTCTCTCTTTCTCTCTTTCTCTCTTTCTCTCTTTCTCTCTTTCTCTCTTTCTCTCTTTCTCTCTTTCTCTCTTTCTCTCTTTCTCTCTTTCTCTCTTTCTCTCTTTCTCTCTTTCTCTCTTTCTCTCTTTCTCTCTTTCTCTCTTTCTCTCTTTCTCTCTTTCTCTCTTTCTCTCTTTCTCTCTTTCTCTCTTTCTCTCTTTCTCTCTTTCTCTCTTTCTCTCTTTCTCTCTTTCTCTCTTTCTCTCTTTCTCTCTTTCTCTCTTTCTTTCTTTCTTTCTTTCTCTCTTTCTCTCTTTCTCTCTTTCTCTCTTTCTCTCTTTCTCTCTTTCTCTCTTTCTCTCTCTCTTTCTTTCTCTCTTTCTTTCTCTCTTTCTTTCTCTCTTTCTTTCTCTCTTTCTTTCTCTCTTTCTTTCTCTCTTTCTTTCTTTCTGGAGAAGAGAAGACTCTGGAGACATCTTATTGCAGTCTCTCAATCCTTAAATGGGGCTTAAAAGAAACATGGGGACAGACTTTTTGCTAGGACCAAGGTAGGACAAGGGGTAATGGATTAAAACCAAATGAGGGCAGATTCAGACTAGGTATAAGGAAGAAATTTTTCACAATGAAGGTGGTGAAATACTGGAACAGGTTACTCAGGGAGGTGACAGATGGCCCATCTCTGGAAACATTAAAGGTGAAGTTGTGTGAGGCTTTGAGCAATCTGATCAAGTTAAAGATGTCTCTGCTCATTGGCAGGGGTGTTGGACCAGGTGACCTCTAAAGGTCCTTCCAACCCAAACCATTTTATAAGTCTATGATTCTATTTAATCTACAGCCTGTATTATTTGAAAGTGCATATACTCCACTGATTATATTTGTGCTTTTGAAAAGAACAATTACATCTACAGGGAAATGTTCATAATTTTGCTTCTATATTTTAAAATGTTTCTGCAAAACTTGGGAGAGCTGTGCTTATTACTTTATTTTGAATTCCTTAGGAGCAACAAGCAAAGAAATTATGAAAGAAAGATGTTTTAAGGGAAAAGAATATAAAGAATGAATGCTTATACTAATTAATTTATTGAAAGTTTGGGTTGTGGTTCATCAGCCAGAAATGTCTTAATGGCTCATAAAAAAAAACCATAATTTCTGAAACAGTTTTCAAAAAATAAATTCAGTAGCATGCATGTGCAGCACTAATACTATCCTGTGAATAAATAATATTCACTAATTAAATACTCAAGAACCACTGCTGCATCACGCAGATTCAGAATAAAGTGTGATGTTGCAACAGTGTCTGCAAATTTCATGATTCAGATGGTTGATAGGAAAGATATTCTTTTCAATTTCTTTTGGCACTGTTATGACAAAATAAAACAACAGTCTGACCATCCCAAAACTATGCTCAAGATGACTACTTTGACTGTTTCTTGTTTCTCAGTTCAACATTTCCTGATATCTTCAGTGGTACTGCAAATGACGTGTGTAGAAAACATCAGTAGTTATCTGTAATTGCATAGCAATTAGATGGAGCAACATGTTTCTTACAGCATACAACAGATGTGATGTGTTTTTGGGTATTCTGTAATATAATTAATTTTTTTTTTAATGGATTCAAAATGAACTGTTATACTATTAATGTGGTCTGCTATTAGCAGTAAGGACAAAACTAGTAAGCATGTTTCTTCGTAATCAACATCTCCAATTGTCTTTGGTAACCCAATTTTACATTGCAGGATTCTCAGTTGTACTATGTCTCACTAGCTCACAGGCTATGACTCTTCTAATCTTTCTTAAAGAGAAAAGTCAATTCCTGAGAGTTTTTTCCAGAGCTCTAGTTTAAATATAAAGTACTTCCTGTTGGTGGAAGGATAAAGACTGGGGCTTGTACCTGGAAAGTTGCAGCTGAGTGAATGTATCTGCTTAGAGAAAATGCTACATAAAAGGTGTTTGATGATGCCATTATTTTTGATGGGTGAGACAAAAGACATTTTTCTCCCATTCTTAAATAGCTTAATTTCCTTCCACACAAAGATGGGGTGGCTGCTTTAGTTCTGCAAGAAAACCTCAGTTATAACAGTCTATAATTGCATTTCGAGAAAATCCAAATTAAAAAGGCATCAGACACTATTAAAGTGAATGTGAAATTGTCAGTACTCTTGTAATGATTTATTATTTTCTTTGAAATAGTTTTGAAGCTATGTTGATAGACATCCTGTTGTGATGTGACTTTTCATAGCAAGAGTATGCATTTCTCTTTTGAAAGATACAACAGATCACTGCTCCAATTTTTGCAGCACAATTACAGATTATTTTATGAGAATCTCAGGAGTTGTGAGGCACTGGAGAAATGCAGCCATCTACTTCTGATGATATTCATTACCTTTAGTAATGACTATTCATTGTGTTATGTCTTTAAGGACGCAAAACAATAGATAATCTTTCTCTGTTCTTTAAAATATGTGAAGCTGCTGTTAGTTGTTAAACAGCAGTTAAAGAGCTGTTAGAATATTTTGACAGTGGAACAGCAAGGGGGAAACCAATTAGAAAGTAATCATGAAGCTGAATGAACAGCTAAAGATGTATCTAACATGTGTAGCAGGTGATAGTTAAAGAAGTTTTATGATTTGTCTGTGTTTAGAAAAAACTGCCTCCACAAAGAACTGAAAAGTACAGAAAGGCCTGTGATAGAAATCCATAGAACAGTTTTTAAGGACAACAGGGTGCAACTTCCTATGTTTATTGTTACTCTTGAGCCCTTTCTCTCAAGTTTTAATAGGATGTAAAACTACTGAGCATAAAGCGATTGACCAAGTCTATTTCCCTCCTTTCTGTCTTTATTTTTTTTTTTTTTTAAACATCATAGTCATACTGTCAATATGATGATATGGGGAAAATCAGATACATTTTTACCACAGATTTGCTTATTTAATTTCTCTGGATTGCTTATTCCTGTCCACATGGTAGGAGTTTCCACCCACTCAGTGGGTGGTCTGAGCTAAGTTGGCATAGCTCAAGTAACATCAATCATCAGTGGGTCTGTGGGGTAACAGGGACAAACTGACACGCAGGAAGTTCTAGCTTAACATCAGGAAAAACTTTTTTATTGTGAGGGTGTTGGATCACTACAACAGGCTGCCCAGAGAGTTTGTGGAGTCTTCTTCTCTGGAGACTTTCAAAACCCACCTGGACATGATCCTGTGCAACCTGCTCTGGGTGATCCTGCCTTGGCAGGGGGTTGGACTAGATGATCTCCTGAGGTCCCTTCCAACCCCTACCATTCTGTGATTCTGTTAAGTAGGAGGTCAAAGGAGAAGGGGAAGCTGAATGAGAAGCTGCTACACCAAAACAAAAAAAAAAGGGTATCAAGTACTCCCTACAGTGGTGATTCTTTTCACATCTGTGACAAGTACCCTCATGACAGCACACTTCAGAATAAGAATTTGAATGACAGTTTGTCATGGTAATAGTAAGTAGATAGTTTTACTGTATCTTTCTAAAAAAGTTTTACATAAAAGTAAATATCTCTGGCTGGTGTATTCTCTTTTTTGGTTTTGTTTTGTTTTGTTTTGTTTGTTTGTTTTTGTTTGTTTGTTTTCTGTTTGTTTTGTTTTGTTTTGTTTTCCTAACTGATTGGTCTGTAAACTTCAGCAAATATTGAAGTAGTTTGAAGGAATGCCTCACTGTCAGGCTTAACAGTTTGCTAAGTTTGGAGCTCGCCTGTGTTTTTCTCCCCAGTGTTCCATTCTTAGGCCTGTGTTTACAAAAGCCTTATGATATGCTGAGGGAGAAAATTCTCTATCTCATCCCATCATAATCATCCATTACTGAATCTGAAAAACTCACACTTTGTATAACCACACAATGAAGGAGACAGCCTTAGAATTCCTTCTTTGTAGAATCATAGAACGGTTTGGGTTGGGAGGGACCTTAACCATCATCCAGTTTCAACCCATTTGCCATGGGCAGGGACAACCTCCACTAGATCAGGTTTCTTAAAGTCCCATCTAACCTGGCCACTATCGACAAGTCAATTAACTAATGTAAATAGAGTAACTATCTGATAGGTAGTTTACTCTGTGTTGAACCAGGGATTAACAAACTTCAAAAATTATAGATTTTGTAAATCTGTTGCATTATGTTTTGAGGTTGTAGGAAAAGAATATGTCTGAAACTTGTTCCTTTGCACTTTGCAGTACACATTACTTCCTAACCGGATTATATTTAAAAGAAACTTTAAATCTTTTTTTGGCTAACAAGATATCTTTTATATCACAGGGGAAAAAATAAAACAAAAAGTATGACATACATCTATCATAAATAACACACAACGCCATTACTCTTTTCCTGTCCTCTCTACAATCCTCTGTCTCTGATGAGCAGAACATGAAAATTCTATCGTGACAAAATTAGAAATGAACTTTTGAACTTTTAGTGCAGAAAATTAATAAACCAGCTCTCTCCTCTTTGGTTGACACAATAAATGATATAATGCCAGTTAGAAGAGATTGTATTGCAGAGTGATTTTGAGTTAGAAGGATTGCACCGTAGCACCAAATACACTGTAGTTAGAGTAATCCTATTAAGAAGAAGTGCAAGTATGAACAGAGACATTTGTTAAACCAATATACACAGGAAGATGAAAGAGCACAGTATTGGTTTCACAGTGTAGCCTTATTTTGTCTTTAATCATACTGTTACCTTTCCAGAATATGTCAATTTCTTTTTATAATATGGTAATTAGAATTCTGTTCCCCTATAATAACTTTACAATTGTTTCTGTGTAAAAGTTTATGTATATAGTATTATATAAAGAGTATAATCTCATAAGTAATTATTTGCTTAGTCTACCAGCTTGTACCTGGTAGCTGGAAGGAACTGATTTTTTTATTTTTATTTTTTTTTCCATAAGTCTATGTGATGACCTATATTTTTCCATAGAAGTTGCTCAGCTGGAAAGTTCTGTTGATTAACTTTACTCTGAATCTGTCCAGGCCTATTTCAAATTAACATAAAATAAAAAGTGAGCATTTTTCTCAGCATTCTAAAATGTCAAGATGTTAAACATCAGTTTTGATTTGTAGGAAATCAGTCTAATAGAAGTCTGTGTAAGATCTTAGAGATGGGAAAAATGTTCACTAAAGCTTAACAGTTCTTAAGATCCTATCTTTTTGCATCAAAAGTCTTTTTTTTTTTTATTTCACTATTGACACATTTTAAGAAGTCTGTGCTCATTGTTTGTGTTTCCTCTTTTTATCTCAAGGAAAACGGGAAAAAAAATAAATACATTTTTACCTTCCTGTTAATAAAGTGTAGGGTCTTTTGCTGATGAATTACTAGTGTGACCACTTGTGGTCTTCATGCAAGCAATACATTCTTTGATGTTTCGTTGTTATTTTGGTCTTGATTATTAATGATGGCCATTCGTTCAACCCTTCCACTGTTTTTTCTCATACATTTTCTTCTCCCTCTTTGCCCCTCCCATGCACACAGTTCTCTAATTAATTCTTTCAAATCATAGTATCTCTTATATACTTACATGAGTTATAGGAAAGATATGTTTGCAGATTTCTTTTGGTTTTGAGTAATTTTTATGAAAGTTGTTGCAAGTCATTATGTAACAGACGAGACTGTTTCTTA
>NW_008628430.1:0-1850 GCF_000691845.1 Merops nubicus
ACCCCGAGGTGTGCACCCATTGCACCCCTGCACCCAGCTCCTGGGGTGCAAAACCTTGGCCAAGTTCAGTACCCCGACACGGGCACCCATGCACCCGGGGGTGCAAACTCTGTCCAGATCCAGTCCCCTGGGGTGGGCACCCCTGCACCCATCAGCCACCCGAGGGGTGCAAACCCTGCACAGATGGGGGCCCGGGCACCCTCCCTGCCATTCCATGGGGTGCAGGCCCTGCCCGGGTCTGGCACCAGCACCCAGGGGTGCGTCTCCTCCCGGACACCACCGCACGCAGCGGGTGCACCCCCCCGCACCCCCGTGCCCATGCTGGGGGGTGCAAAGCTTGCCCGGGCCCAGCACCCTGGGGCAACATCCCCCGGGCTGCCCCGTGGGGTGCAAAGCCTGATGGGGTCCCCCACCCCAGGGGACAGACACCCACGTGCACACCCCACCACCCCCTGGGGGGCAAACCCACTGGGGTGCAAGCTCCTCCTGCTGCCAGTGCCGGGGATCCCTGCGTGCTGTGCAAGGAGGGACCCCCAAATTTTCCTGTCCTGTCTTTGCTGTCCCACTTTGCCCTTGGGCTCACCAGCTCACCCCAATGCTGCATGCCTGGGAGGGGGGCAGTGTGTGTCTCTGCTGTTTCTTTTCGGGAATCACAACCCATATTTGAGTACACAGATATTTCCCACTCCCCATCCACTATTTCCCCGTTCTCCCAACATTTCTTCTGTGAAACCAAGAGGGTAAAACAGAAACAGCCAGCCCAGACAGCCTGAGAAAGAGCTGCCCGGATTGCAACACATCTTTGGTGCCCAGTCTCTTGCCCAAAGTTTGTGTTTCCCTGGACAGTTTTGTGGTGTTTTCTTTGGTGGTTTGGGTTTGCTCCTGGCTGCTTTGCCAGGCAGCATCTCAGCTCCTTAGAGTTGTTTCTGCTGCCTCGTTGGCTTTGATCTGTATCCTCATTTCTCCCCCTCCCCTGGGGGTCACCCCGGGGGACAACCTCCGGCCCCGGTGCTGCTGCTCTGTCCTGTGTCCTGGGGACATCCTGTGTGTCTCAGCGAGGTCGTGGTGCCCGGGTCTCCCTGCACCCCGGTGCCAATCCGGGCAGGGCACAGGCTGGGACACATCCAGGGACGCCTCGTCCTGGCTCCCTGCTCAGCCGGGCATGGCCTCGACCGACCGTGCTCGGCACTTGGCTCTCCAGCCCAGAGAGGCACTGCAAGATCGACCCGTGGAGCTGGGGGAGGTTTTTTTTGCCTTGATTATTAAAGAGGAAAATTTTCTGCCCCTTGAGGGTTGTCCAGGGCTGTGCCAGGCTGCCCAGGGCAGTGGTGGAGTCCCCACCCCTGGAGGGGTTTCCAAGCTGTGGAGATGTGGAATGAGGGACACGGGGCAGTGGGGACCTGGCAGTGCTGGGGGAAGGGTTGGACTCCAGGATCTTAAAGGTCTCTCCCAACCAAAACAGTTCTATGATTCTGTGCTCTATTTGCAGTGGGGCTCAGCTGACCTGAACCCACCCTGCACGGGGGGAGCTGGAGGTCTTATGGTGGCTTCTATCTCCCCATCCTCACCCTCTTGCTGCCATCTCATCCTCCCGTGGGGTTCGGGGGCTTCACCCATGCACCGGCTCAGATTTCGGGAGCCCCTACCTTGCCCTCAAGTTTCGGGAGGCACCCCCTTCGCCCCCCTGACTAAGGGGACTTTCCTTCTGCGTTTCAGGCAAGTCCTGGAAGGCTCTGAGCCTCTCGCAGAAGCGTCCCTACGTGGAGGAGGCCGAGCGGCTGCGGGTGAAGCACATGCAAGACTACCCCAACTACAAGTACCGGCCGCGGCGGAAGAAGCAGGTCAAGAGG
>NW_008628431.1:0-515 GCF_000691845.1 Merops nubicus
GGGGATCCTAAAATCACTTCCCCCTCTGTGCAATCTGGTCGAGGCACTGATGCTGCAGTTCCCGAGGCAAGGGATGTCCACAGCTGACTGCACAGCCTTGGCACTGCTGCCTTCCGTGTGCCCGTGATTCATTTGCACGAGGTGTAACGGTGTGAGACCTCACCAGTGCAGCGTGGACCCGGAGCCAGCTGCTGCTCAGGTGGGTCAAACGACCACTGGATCACTGCACTGCCACCAATGCTGCCTACGCTTCAACTGAGGTTTGGGAAACACTGCAGGGTGGGCAGCTCGAAATATGCCACCTTCCTTAATGTGCGTCAGAGGCAGAAATGGTCCATTAAGTTACAGCACAGGGCCAGTCACCATGGGCTCAGGGTCAGCTGGTGCTTACACCATGTTGCCCCTCCAGCCTTTGGCCTCATAACAGCCTGGCATGATGGGCAGATCCTGTCAGCAACAGATCTTTCATTTACTTAGTTGTGGCTAATTTTAATAAAAATAATAATTAAAAAATT
>NW_008628432.1:0-2353 GCF_000691845.1 Merops nubicus
CATATATATATATGTATATATATATATTATTAAACATGTAATCTAAGCCATTAAGATGTAATATATTTAAAACAGATATGTAACTTATTATTGTTCACTTTTAAACATGGGAGATATTAATGTCTTAGCTATGAGCTAATTACATCCTTTGCATTCACAAGGCTTTGAGTTTCCAGCCAAAACAGTGGTGTTAATGGAAGGTATAGCATTTAATGTTAAATTTAGAGGCTTTTCTTGGTTTGTGTCATGACCATAATGTGTTTAAACCCAGGAAGGTTATACTTAATTATAGATATAGCAGTATTTTTGACAGTTCAACCTCTTTAATGGATTATGTTTCCTCATTTAAATATAAGCAGTAGGAATAATAATAACAAATGAATCCACAAATTTAACAAGCTTCGTTTTATATGCTTAATAACTATCTTTGAAGAAGAATACACACCATGTTGAGCTTGAAAAAATTGACAATATTTATTAAGCCATAAAAGAGCTTATGTAGCTTTGTGATTATGGACAGGAAAGAATATTAAAAAAGGCAAAGTTAGCAAAAAAAAGCTTTAAAGTAAGCAGAAATTTCATGTCAGTCATAGACATTAAAGCTGGCTGTTTTTAAACTCCAACTGCTAAGCCCTGGGCATGAAACAAGAAAATGATGAGGTAGGCTGAATGAAATGCACACAAATGCTAATGTTTCAAACCTTACCTAAAGTTAAAAATACAAATGCTTGCTTTAAGGAAAATATTTCAAATAAAATAAAAGAATCCATCATGTGAGTCTGTATGACTATAAATATCCTGAAATCCACACACGCAGAGTATGTTAAAGATAGAATTTCTGTTGAGAAATCTTCTGTTCTATCTGTTGAGAAATCTACTGTATTCTTTAAAGAAGACAGGAGTTTTTGTGTTTTCTGTTACAGGAGTGTAGAAATAAGCTTTTCTTTATTGAATAAAAACATATGATTTGCTTGAGGGAGGAAGGAACCTGGCAGTGTTCAGATGGAATAAGACCATCATCATTGACTAGAATACAATCAGCGTGGATTTATTTTCTGCTTTTTCTGAATGCTTGCTGTGATAAATCACAGCCTTTTTTAAACAATTCAGCAGTAAAAGGACTGAGACCGTTTGTTTCCTAGAATAATTATCAGATGTTGCATAGTCAATTTTTCCATTTAGGAAACCCCATCTTTATGTCCTTATCCATGGAATTAAATATATTTACATGTACCTATTCTTATAAATGCAGTTTTACATCAGTGTTTGTGTACAGTACTAGGCTGTAATAACTGAAAAAAAATCAATATTTCTACTGTGTTCATCTACAAGATAAAGCAACATTTGCAAATATTAGAAAAATGTCTGTGATAAAAAATAATGAAAAAAAAAATTTAAACATTACTATTTCTATTTTTTGGCCTACAGTCTTATTATATACTTCCTTAGACTTGAAGAGAAGGACAGAGAAAGCGGTGAAGGGGCAAGAGTTCCCAAAACTCACCATGTATTCCTCATTAAAGAAGTGAATAAGCACAGAGCAATCAGCTCACATCTTCTACAATGCATATATATTACCTTTTTGGACTCCTCTGCCCTCCAGTCTGTTTCCCACCCTGACCTAATAACCTGGTTGGTGCAGCTTAGTTGCAGCCTCCACAGCCTTTGGCTTTTTCAAAAGTAGGATTTGTGCTTCATCATTTTAAGCGCTTTGAAGGGAAGAGTTGATGAAACTGTCAAACTCCACTAATCTGAAAAGGAAAATCTACACTCTCTAGGTGATCCAACTTTCTCCCATTTGTTTGCATTTGTTTCACCCTAAGTGATTGTTAGTTTATTTATGTAGAGCCAACAAGAATAGCAGTGCTTTATAACCTCCCTGTTATTCTGTTATATATGCTACTGCTTGGCTTTATTACTGCTACCATTTTTTTTTTTCCTGTTCTTTCATGCTGTTTCTGGTTTATGTCAAGGCCTTTCTTTTTTCCATAGAACTGGCCATGCACAGGACCGTTAGGCTGAAGCACTGCACAGGATATTTGCATCCTTTCTTCACAAACAGGGATCTAAACAGTAATTTTTTTCAAAATGCAGTTCCAGATCCGATTTCCTAGTATATATGTTAAAATTATGGAATTAAATATGTTCAAATTAAAAGCCTCTTTTTAGGCACAACTAGGAGACTTGTCTATATTGGTACAGGTCATTATTCAAGACTGTCTTGAACATATTTGACTTAGTCATGAGTGTGAGTATGCATATGTGTGTGTGGACGTGCTTCTGGCTTCAGAAAGAAAAATAAATTAGAATATGAAAGCAGTTAAGGATAACATACTACCAGAATGCTTTCCCT
>NW_008628432.1:2384-8306 GCF_000691845.1 Merops nubicus
TTGCAAGAAAACTGCTTCTGACAATAACAACTGGCCAGATTGTGGATTCTTTGGTCTACTATTTTAGTCAGAAAACTTGAATAAAGATAGCAAATTTGACCTAATTATCAGACAATAAATTGTGACTATTGCAGATAAAATGTAGTAGAATATAAAGCCTTGTAGTGGCAACTGTTCATCTCCTACCTTTGAAGTGACTAAGAGCAGTGCTAGCTGTTTGACTGAAATGTTGCAGACATATGTAAACCATAGACAGCAGTTCCAAGGAAGCTGGAATAACAGAATAAGCTTTGTTCTTCTGTAACCTGAAAAGAAATACCATTATAAGGTAATCAATATCTTTTTGATAAAAGAGAAAAAGAGAACAAATACAGCACTTAATGTTGTTATCTATGTCAAAAAGTACTTTTATCTTTATGAAAGATGTAGAAAAACAAAAGTGAACTTTCAAAGTTACAGTATTCATGTTCTTTCATGATCTGACGTGAACGATGTAATTCAAAGGCTATCAGAAGCAAAAGGTCTAGCACTCTCCAGAGCACTTCTGCATCTAGAATTCAGTCAGACTCAACAAAGCAGCGTGTCCATAGTGCAGGAGAACATATTGTAAGGCACAATTATTTTTACCATCAACAGGAGAAACCAAAAACATTGATATATCTGCCACTAAAATTAAAAGCTAATCACCTTTTAAGAGGCACTGTGCCTTAAAATAAAATGAAACCTACTTCTGGACTTTGCCACAAAGCAGCATCTGGAAGATTTCAGATTTCTTAAAGAAGCACAGAAAATCAAGAGCTCAGTTATCAGACAGAAACTGCAAGTAAATGTTTTAAAAATGACAAGTAAAATATCCAGGCACTTTGCTTGTTCAGTGCTCTGAGCCCTTATTCCCAGGAGCAAAAAAATCCACTGCAGAGATGCAGCATGTAGTAGGTTCAGAGGCGGTACATGTATCACTGTACATTTCTTGTGTCACTGGAACTGCATTGGGTACAATTGGGGAACTACATAAACTTGGATTCAGGCAGAAAGATTTGCCCCTACATGTCATTTTTCACAAGCTTTCTGAAGGTGATATTTCATCTCATGGATTTTCATCAGAAAATACATTTTATTGCATACAGGTAAAAACTATTCTTTAAATACATGCTTTGAATATTCTTATCTGAAATTTGTAAACCTTTATCAAGTAAAAGAATAAAACTACAGCCATGCATTCTATTGCGTCAATTGCAATTAAATTTTAATTTATTTTAAAATATTTTATTAAAAAATATTATTTTTTTTTGTCCACACTGACAAAGATTTGTCCGTGTCACTAAGCTACTTAGTCACCAAAACTCTGTGCTTACACACCACACTCTGGATTTTGGGGTGTCAACTGTAGGAGGCATGCACAAAACTATGCTATGGACCTTTCTAACATTAGTGCAGATAATGGCTTCCTGGTGATTGTCTCCATTCCTTAGCAATATTTAATTTGTTGTTACAGAATTAGTGTGAAAGGTTAAATATGTTGGATGCTAATTATTGAAATGTTGCTTAATGGCAGTTAGTGGCATACTTTACTGTAATATTCAATTCAAACCTATTTTATTTTAAGAAGTGATCAATTTGTGTTGTCAAAAATACTGGGGAACTTAGGTCTGACTAACTGCAGGGTGCCTACATAGTTTTTCATTTAGAAATAAGGTGCTCTTTATTTTTTTCTTAATGTAATTGGAAACTCAACTTACTACGTGTTCCACTGTGCTAGGTACACAACAAGCTTTATATAGCGATCACAGTCTTCAAAACATTCACTTACAATGTTACAACACAAAAAAATTAATTATATAATTGACAGCTTAAGCAAACAGATGGAAAGAAAAATAATAGTAATTAAAAAAAAAAAAGCAAATATAGGTCTCGACATTGTATAATGGATACATGAACTATATAGGAATTAGACTGCTGAATCTGAACAAAGCACAGAGCTTAGAGACAAAAACCTAGCAATCCATGTTTTTCAAGAAAAACAAAAATCTTATGTGTTTTAAAAAAAAAATTCTAATTAATTCTTAGAAAACTACAATTAGCTTCTGGAATACACATCACGTGAACAAAAAACAAATGCTTTCTAAAAGCATAGTGAAATGCTCTTTTAACATAAAATTCCTTGCTTTTCTCCTCTATATCTTTTTATAGGCTTGTCCTCTCTGAAGAAAAACCTACATTTTTTTGGAACAGTCGCTGGAGTATCAGCAGCAAGACAGTGAAACAAAATTATCTGTTTGTTTGCCTTTCTCTTCATCTATCATGAAAAACATAAAATGATACTGAAGAAGAAGAAAAAGGGAGGGTATTTTATCACTTAATATATTTTCTGCTACTATGATAGCTGCTTATTTATGTAATTTCTTTATTCTCTTCCATGTTAATAGAAAGACAGGTTACAATGTGTCTTTCTTTGGAAATGTGTCCCTTTTCAGATAAAACTTGTCAGTCATCATTGTTAATCTATTTTCCTTCCTCTTTGCATCATCTGCAATTACTCTGTTTCATTTATTCAAGGGCATAGCCTTTTTCTTTCAGTAATTCTTTCAAAAAATATTCCCTATTAGCAGAAGTAGTGTTTTTCTCCTTTACTATGAATCATAGAGGCTTTTTTTCAAAATACGAAGATTTTTGATTCCAAGTTTGGTGACTGACATAATGAGATTACATTTCAGATTTTTTTTTTTCTTTTTCCTTTTCTTTAGGAAACAGGGAATATTCTTCAGAATATAGAGAGTAAATAAGTCATACAGCTATTTAACAAAGACATCTTTTACAGATTTGATATGACCATTATCATCACATGAAGTTATGGTATTGTAATATTGTCATGGGGAGTCATCTGCAATGCAGGTGACCAATTTTAACAGTTAGTGGAATCAATCTGAATATTGATAAAAGCAATTTGGGTCAGACAGTTCCAAAGTGTAATGTCTGTTCTTAAAATCCACAAGGCCTGAAGATGGTGGGTGTGTGAGACCTGCTACTCAGTGGTCCCCTAGTTTCATTTTGATAATATTTTTGCAAATAATTCTATAACTTTTTGTTAAAAATAGATGTTTTTATACTTCCCTCCAACTTATGCTTATAAAATCACCTTAAATTAGGACCTATGCTGGCACTACGAATGTGTATTTTTTTTTTCAGCTAAACACAACATGCAAAAAGGTGGAAGTATCTTAGTGAAACACTAGGTTTTTCAAAATAATTAGGTGTATAGCAAAAATGTACTGGATTTTAACAGTATCTCAAGGGTGATATGATTAATTTTTCAATCAAGTGAAGCTGAACTTTCAGCTTTAACAAACATGGAATATTCCTTTCATAGTAACAATTCCTCCCCCCCTCTTCCTCAAATGAACAGTTTTGCTTAACAAAACAGGTTGGTAAATCATAAGTGCAACTGTGTTCCTTCAGGGTAATGAAAATGTGCAGGTGGAGAATCAGTTCAGACTGTGAGTTAACTCAGCCTCCTCAGCCTCTCGAAAGAACTGTAAATCCTATAGAGAAGATTTGCAACCAAAAGAAATGGATTTTGGCTATGCTCCTGCCCTAGAAGGGTCCTGTAGAAATATCCATGAACTTTCTATTATTCAATAGAAAATACACAGAAAGATGGAAATTTAGCATCATGCAAACTCTGGCATATCACTCCACTTTTTCTGAAGAGAAAATAGTTATTTTTGTACTGATTTTTGTCAAAGTGCGATCGGTTTTATAGTGGCAGTAATATACCATGGTTTCCAGTCCTGACTGTGGAAATGCAAACAATGGAAAACATCCTGTGTAGTTAAATCCTCTGATTGTCAAGTGATTTTGAGAGAGAATGAGCAAAGGTGTTAATAAAAAATGTTATTTTGTTATCATAGCACAATAAGCAAACGATAATGGCTCATATTGGTAAGAGTGTAAAAAAAAAAAAAAAAATTTTATGGCTAAAACTGCATCAATTCACAACAAACCATGAAGATATGGGATTCTGTTTGCAAGTACTATTCCTTCCCCTTTCTCTAGTTTTTGAGAAAAACACCATCTTCATTAAAAGGATGTCGTTAATACCATATTTCTAGTCATAAATACTTCCATTTTGACTGAAATTCCTTTAGAAAACCTATTTTGGTCCATATGGAATTGGCTTAATTAAGACAGGCTAGTATTTTGGACCAAGCTAATTAATAGCTCAGGAATGGATTCGGCTTTAAGGTTTTCAGTTGTCTCTTAAAAATATGGTCTCTCAGAGGAAGACAGCTGCTCACCATTGACACGAAAGACTAACACATGCAACTTGAAAATGAACCTCAGTAACTTCATCTCAACTTTGCCACTGTGTGTATTGGAAATCTTGTTTCCTAGCACTTCTTATTCCATCTACTTACTTCCTAGGTCCTAAAAACAAAGTTACAGAAGAACTGGTGTACTCGTTGCCATCTGAATAATTGGTAGAGTAGAAAAGGGACGGTAGCAGAGGGAGCTGAAAGCATTGTCCTGTTATCTTCCATGGAACTGCAGCACTACCACCCTCCTCCAGGGACTATGTAAGTGAGGTGGATTATGCTGTCTCCAGGAGGGAGAGAAAGATAAAAGAGCTAACAAATAATACAAATGGGACTTCCATTACGTTCCTTCTTTTACTACTGTTCAGGTTAAAAGACTCATCTAGTCTCCTGACTATCACTTGATTGTTACTTCTCACATTATCCTTCTAATTTATTCGTTCTGTGCTCACTATATTATGTGGTATATATGATCACAAGAACAGGGATCTGAGGGAGCTGGGACTGTTCAGACAAGAGAAGAGAATGCCTGGGATGGATATTATCAATGTGTATATATTTCTGTTTAGATGGTGCAAATATGAGCTAGACTCTTCTCAGTGGTAATCACTGAAAGGACACGAAGCAATGGGCACAAACAAAGATATAGGAAATCTCATTTAGACTTCTGAAAGCCATTTTTACTGTGAGAGTGGTCAGACACTGGTACAGGTTTCCCAGAAAGACTGTGAACTCTTCATTCTTGGAAATGTTCAAAAACTAGATGGATGGAGCCATGATGAACCTGCTGCCACTGACACTACCCTAAGCTGGGAACTGCACTAGACAATCTCCAGAGGTGCCCTTTCACCTCAGCCATTCTGTGACTTTGTGGTTCTGTCATTAAACTCTTCCTGTGTTTGAGTGAGTTGAGGAGAAAGGGAATTGAAGAACAACAACAACAAAAAATGTTATAAGAGCATGCCTCACAAGCAAAATTAATTTGAAATATAAGATATTCACTTCTCTGAGTATGCAATTGAACTGTTCAACATGATTTGATACCTGGAAGGTGTGAGACCTTGACAGTTCCTCGTGATTCTCATTCCTTAGAACTTGAGGACATTTTTTTGCTCATTTCCTCTTGTTGTCTCAAAATATTGTTGTGCCTCATTGTGAAGAGGCTATACATATTGTACAAAACTTTTTGTCAAATTAAGAAACTGGACTTCTACAAAATAGAAACAGGTGGAACAAGGAATTGCATATGTATCTCTGAGAAAATGCCAAAAATAACATGAAGGTGATCAAGGGCTCTTTAGAATTTCCTAAAGTGTTAGATCACATCTGGATGATTATATATGAATCTTCCAGATTTAACAGGTTAAAAATTATCTCCCTTGAAGTGAGAGAGGTTTGATGTTCATGCAGAGGGAATATTGATTTAACTTTAAAATAGATATTAGAAAGAATTGTATATCATTAACACCTCCTTTTACCTATTACCCACAGAAAAAGAATACAAGTTGTTGGTATAAAATTAGAAAATGTATATACTTGGAGACAAAATATCAGTCAGCACATCATTGCTTCTGATGTAGAGCAACTGGAAAAGGGGAAACATAACCCC
>NW_008628433.1:0-212 GCF_000691845.1 Merops nubicus
CAGCCAGTTGTGCAATGCTGCTCTGCTCCGCAGCCAGGGAAAATCCCTCCCTGGCCTCCACAAGCTCCTCTTGCATCCTGGAGCATGTGAGTGAGTGCATCACCACCCGCTCGCTCATTGAAATCCAGCCTGGGGATTTGGCTCCTCGGCCCTCTGCCCTTACATGGGCAATGGCTCCGAGGCCGGCAGAGCGAGCCAGGGGTCACGCCGGC
>NW_008628433.1:360-1403 GCF_000691845.1 Merops nubicus
CACTGCAGGCCCCGAGGGCCCCTCCACCGAAGCCCTGCAGCTTACACCAATGCTACCGTGGCTAAACCCATCCCCTCCCTGGGGGTTCAAGGGGATCTATGGGGAGAAGATGTGACCTGGTGGAGGGTCAGCCCACCACACTCTCCTGGGACTCACCCTTAGGACAGAGGGAGGGACATGGACGTGGTGGTGACAGCGGACACGACTGCTCTGCCTGTGCTGGCACTGGCATCGCATCTCACTCCCCCCTGGCCGTGGGACCCGGGCTGCTCCGTGTCTCACTGGACCAAGGCTGCATCCAGCCCCATCCCACGCCAGACTGAGCTGCTCACGCTGTGCTGGCACCGGCTCGGAGCGAGGAGGCTGCTGCCGGGCCGGAGGGGTGGTGCAAGGTCCCCCACGCCCTCCGGCCGGGGCCCCTCTCCCAAAAGAGCCCGGCTCAGTTCTGCCCAAAACATGACCTCAGCTGGGGCCAGTGCAGAGGGTGAAACGTTCCTCAGCTGCATGGCCAGGACACGGACACAGGTCACGGGGCTGGAGAAGGCCCTGGACTGCAGCAGCAGGAGCGGGGTGACGGGTGGGGGGCCCTGCCTGTGCCCTGAGCCCCTGGCAGATGGGTGGCTAATCTCCATGTGGTGGCAGCGAGCAGGGAGCAGGGCTGGGCCACGTTGCCCTGGGCTCCTCGCAGCCCTGCACCCCCTTGCCCAACCTGTCCTCCTGGGACCCCCCAGAGCTGCAGTTCCCCAGGCTGAGCCACACAGGGTCCAGCAGGTGTTTGGGGTTCAGGACAGAGTGGCTGTAGTGGTGATGGGGATGTGTGGGGAGGACAGGGACAGGAGGTGCCATGGGGGCACCCTCAGCTCTCCTCCTTCCCCTCCTTGCCCAGACCAGGGCTCACACAGACGGAGGCAGCGGGACCTGCAATGCCTCAGTTTCCCTCACGGCGGGGTGTGGGTGATGACGTCGGAGCCACGCTGGTTTTTGGGGAGCAAAGATGAAAGGGGCCAAATGACACAGACCTGACCGTAACTCCAGATGGGGCT